>NC_092381.1:112748325-112825825 GCF_030028105.1 Mobula birostris | reverse complement strand
AAAATCAGCCTAAGACACCTAGTGTAGATAATGGACTGCCTTCATACAATGTTTTCAACGATTCTGTCCTCCAAGTCTTCATTTTCACTATTGCATTTAAGATGATTATCAATACTTTCAAATTATTTGTAGTTCTTAACTTGTTGAAAAAGTGAAATTGCTTCATTACAAGTTCCTGGCATCTCCAAAACTGAATGCTTGAGACTGTAGTGCAGAAAACAATTCTGTATAGCCTTACCACTTACTTCTCACCGACCATCAGTGACAAAAATCACTGCTTTTTGAACGCAGACACATGCAACTGATTGCGTCTGTGTTCAAAAAGCAGTGATTTTAAAAACTGTTAAAATCCTATTTAAAACCTGTTTGTTCTAAGTGTAGTGTCTAATGGCCACAGCAAGTGCACATGGCTGACACTAGTTAGAAAAAGTTTAGCAAAAGTCACCTTGCCCGATGAAATAGCTTAGTGTCCATAATAAATGGAGGGAATCCCGGCCATTTTCTTGTTTTATGTTTTTCAAGAGTTGTCCCAAATAAGCGGCTGTCTCAATTAATCAATGACCCAATTAACCAGAACCCATTATATATAAAAATTAACTATGTCGTGCAAAGCAAGAGCAAAAAAGTGGGAAAAAAATAGTGAGATAATGTACACAGATTCATTGTCCATTCAGAAATCTGATGGTGGAGGGGAAGAAACTGTTTATAAATGTTGAATAGGTGCCTTCAGGTTCCTGTACCTCCTCCTTGATAGTAGCAATGGGAAGAGGACATGCCCTGGGTGAAGGGGACACTAAACCTATCTCTAAATAAATAAAAAAAATTAAAAGAGTGTGCAACATAAAACACTGAACCGGGAGTGAGTTGGAGTACTAATAGAAGCACAATGCAGTTCTTTAGAAAATCTGCTAATCCAATGCCACAGAAGTCTTCAGGATGCTGGATTATCAGAGTCTTATTATACATGGAGTCTGGCTACCTACATATTGGATTTAAGTTTAACACAGGAAAAATGGGCTGGGAAAAAAAATAGCAGATGGCATTTAATGCAGGTAAGTGTGAGGTGTGCATTTTGAGAGGGCAAATCAGAGTAGATCTCACACAGTGAACAGTAGGGTACTAAAGACTGGGGTAGAACAGAGGGATCTGGGAATAATGCTCCAAATTCATTGAATGTGGTGTCCCAGGTAGATAGGGTTGTAAAGAAAGCTTTTGGCACATTGAAGTGACCTGCGGAAGGGTTTCGGTCTGAAGTGCTGACTGTACTTTTTTCCATCAATGCTGCCTGGCCTGCTGAGCTCCTCCAGCATGTTGTGTGTGTTGTCCTCACACTTATACCTTCGTAAATCAAAGTGCTGAGTACAGAAGTTGGGATGTTATGTTGAAGTTGTACAAGACATTGAATTGGCTAAGTTTGGAGTATTGTCTGCAGCTCCACTCACCTACCTACAGGAAAAACATCAATAAGATTAAAAGAGTGCAGAGAAAAATTACAAGGATGTTGCTGGGACTGAGGACCTGAGTTGTAGGGAGAGGGTGAACAGGTTATGACGTTGCAACACACATCAAAGTTGCTGGTGAATGCAGCAGGCCAGGCAGCATCTCTAGGAAGAGGTACAGTCGACGTTTCGGGCCGAGACCCTTCGTCAGGACTAACCAAAAGAAGAGCTAGTAAGAGATTTATTTTATGACTTTATTCCCTGGAGTGTTGGAGAATGAAGGGAGATCGAGGTTTACAAAATTATGATGGGTACAGATAGGGTTAATACAAGCAGGCTTTTTCCAGTGAGGTTGGGTGAGATTAGAGCTAGAGGTCATGGTTAAGGGTGAAAGGTGAAATATTTGAGGGGAACTTCTCCACCCAGAAGGTGGTACAAGTGTGGAATGAGCTGCCAGCAGAAGTGATTGATGAGGGTTTGATTGAAACATTTAAGAGAAACTAACAGAGTGTACGTGGATGGAAGGGGTATGGAAGGCTATGGCCCAGGTGCGGGTCAATGGGACTAGGCATAGTAACGCTTCAGTACGGTGTAGTCCGTAGACCAAGTAGTCCATTTCTGTGCAGTGCTGCCTCTGAGTTTGTGTGGCCGCTCTCCTCAGATACTGACAAAAAATGTTTTTGATATTTTGAGATTTATTTGATTATTGGACTATACTTTACATTGGTCTCCTTCAGTTTTTGGCGTTTTCTTTCTTGTGGCCATTTGGCGGGTGGGCGAAACATTTTGTGGGAGGGAGGGGTAGGGGATTAGGTGTTTTTCTCTGCGGGCAATGTGTTTTTTTTTTGTGTGAGAGAGGGGGTTGGGTGTTTGATGTTACTGTCTCTGTATGTTTTTGCGAGGGAGGGGTTTGAGGTTTTTGATGTTCCAGCTGCCATTTTCCTTGTGGGTGATCTGTTAGCTTTTTGTTTGAGGAACAAGGTGGAGGTTTTGGGGTTTGAGAGTTTTGTTTCCTTTTCTTTTGTGTGTTGGGGGGGATGTTGATGTCTTTTCTTTCAGCAACCTGCATGATTTTTCTGTATTTCGTGGCTATCTGGAGAAGACAAATATTAGCGTTGTATTGTATATGCATTCTTTGACAATAAAAATTAACCTTTGAACCTTTCAGCTTCTGTTCCTGTTGTAAAATCAGAACAAGGAAACATATTGAAGTTTCACTTACCCTCAACACCAACAGAGGGCAGAAAGAGAACATTTGAGACAAGGCTGGAGAAAAGGCAAAACGAAAAGTACTTCAGATCTGCAATATAATCAGAAAATGCAGCAGGGAAGATGCACAAATGTGGTCACTTCTTCTTGGGCATTTAGCTTCCAGTGGAGCATAGACCATTGATGACCTCCCTTCTCCATCGTCCTCTGTGCTGAGCCAGTTTCTCAAGGGTGGACCACGAGTGTCCCCATTATCGAATCTCAGCCTCGATGACTCTTCTCTATGTATTCTTTGGAAGTCTCTTCTTCCTCTTTCCTTGGGGAAAGCAGCCTACACTTTTGTCTCGATGTCTCAACCTTCTGTGACGCTTCAGTCGGTGACACTAGCAAGGAATCTGGTCATCCATGGGGCCTCAGCCCGAAGGTACACGCCCTCCAGGCTGCACCTGGGTATATCAAAAGCGCTAGACCACTTGGCGAGCTCTGGGAGCAAGAACCCACTGCCATGAAGAACTGCTGTTTTGTGCAGCTGTACATCATGGACTCCGATAGGACCACAGCCATCTTGAAAAGGAAAGAAAAGCGATTAAAGATGTAAGGGATTTCTTCTTTTATGTTACTGCTAAGGCTAATAAAATGGCTTCTTTGTTGTGTTCGTGTGAGCACGTGGCCAAGTGGTTAAGGCATTGGACTAGCAGACCTGAAGGTTGCTTGTTCGAGCCCCAGCCGAGGGAACGTGTTGTGTCCTTGAGCAAGGCACTTAATCACACAGTGCTCTGCGACGACACTGGTGCCAAGCTGTATGGGTCCTAATGCCCTTCCCTTGGACAACATTGGTGTTATGGAGAGGGGAGACTTGCAGCCTGGGCAACTGCTGGTCTTCCACACAACCTTGCCCAGGCCTGTGCCCTGGAGAGTGAAGACTTTCCAGATGCAGATCCATGGTCTCGCAAGACTAATGGATGCCTTTGTTATGTGAAAAATAAAATGGCTTCTCTGTGATGTTAACTGCTGAGACAGTGTTTTTCTCTCTCTAGCAGCTTGTTTGGGCTATAATTACTGATAAAGAGAATTGTATTCAGTTGCTAACCAATTGGGATAGACATTATTCTTTCTTGTGTGTCTGTAAGCTATTGTTTTTGTGGGCTTTGTGGGAGAAGGCACGATGGGGACAGAGAGAGGAGACGCGATGCTGTAAATTGGGCGATGGAACGGACCCCGAGTGGGAGTCTGAGGCCCAGGGTCTTCGGCGAGGAGAGGATACGAGGACAGACTCTTGTGGAGCATCTGGTCGACCACCATGGTTGGTGCCAGGCGGTGGGTCGAGGGGGTTGGAGGAGATTGAATGGTGGAAAGAAGACCCCGTTACTTGAGCTCCAACGGTTGTGCATGAAGTGGCTGAACTTTGATAAGTTTGGTGCCTTTTACTTTCCTATATTGTATCTCTATTAATTACATAGTTCCAGTAAGATCTATAAATGGTATTCTGTAAATCGCATATGGTGTGCTGTCTGTTATTTGGCGGGGTGGGGTACATCACACAGCATCCACACAAACTATTACCCAGTTTGGCGGGGCCGAAGGCTGCTCCCCTTAGACGAAAGCCAGCTGAGTGAGCCTGAGACTTACCAGGGGGCTACAAAGAGAAGAAATTAAAGTGTTTCATGGAAGAACTGGAAGAAGTTGTCCCCTGACACCACCTTTAGCTCCTCCCATCAACACTCCTCTGGCTAATCCACCTCCATTCCCTTTGCATATTTATCATCTGATTTATGTTCTAGAGCTGCTCATGGGGATTTCAATATTGGCAGCTTTTGGAAGGTGGATGCTTCTGTAATGCCATAAATATGCATCACTGCCTTTATTGTGTTTAAGTACTTATTCAAAATTCAAAGTGAATTTATTTTACTTAGGTACATTTTGGTGCTACATTTTGGTACGACTAATCAAAATAGGACATACATGGTAAATGGTAGGGCATTGAAGAATGCAGTAGAACAGAGGGATCTAGGAATAATGGTGCATAGTTCCCTGAAGGTGGAATCTCATGTGGATAGGGTGGTGAAGAAAGCTTTTGGTATGCTGGCCTTTATAAATCAGAGCATTGAGTATAGGAGTTGGGATGTAATGTTGAAATTGTATAAGGCATTGGTAAGGCCAAATTTGGAGTATTGTGTACAGTTCTGGTCACCGAATTATAGGAAGGATGTCAATAAAATTGAGAGAGTACAGAGGAGGTTTACTAAAATGTGGCCTGGGTTTCATCTCCTAAGTTACAGAGAAAGGTTGAACAAGTTGGGTCTTTATTCTTCAGAGCGTAGAAGGTTGAGGTGGGACTTGATAGAGGTATTTAAAATTATGAGGGGGATAGATAGAGTTGACGTGGATAGGCTCTTTCCATTGAGAGTGGGGGAGATTCAAACAAGAGGACATGAGTTGAGAGTTAAAGGGCAAAAGTTTAGGGGTAACATGAGGGGGAACTTCTTTACTCAGAGAGTGGTAGCTGTGTGGAACGAGCTTCCAGCAAAAGTGGTTGAGGCAGGTTCGATGTTGTCTAAAGTTAAATTGGATAGCTCTATGGACAGGAAGGGAATGGAGGGTTATGGACTGAGTGTAGGTCGGTGGGACTAGGTGAGAGTAAGAGTTCGGCATGGACTAGAAGGGCCGAGATGGCCCCTTTCCGTGCTGTAATTGTTATATGGTTATTATCAATGTATGTTCAGGATATGTCACCAAATACAACCCTGAGATTCATTTTCTTGCAAGCATTCACACAAAACAAAAGACTACAATGAAAAACTACACACAAAGACTGACAACCAACATGCAAAAGAAGACAACTGTACAATTACAAAAGAAAACAAATAAAGCCTGAGAACATCAGTTGTGGACTCCTTCAGAATTAGAATCGGAATCTGGTTTAATATCACCGGCATAAGTCATGAAACTTGTTAGCTTTGCAGTAGCAGTACAATGCAATACCTGATAATATAGAAAAGGCTGTGAATTACAGTATATATATATATATATATATATATATATATGTATATCAAATAGTTAAATAAGTATGCAAAAACAGAAATAAAACCGTACTGAGGCAGTCTTCACGGGTTCAATGTCCATTCAGAAATAGGGTGCCAAAGGGGAAGAAGCTGTTCCTGAATCGTTGAATGTGTGCCTTCAGGCTCCTGTACCTCCTCCCTGATGGCAGCAATGAGAGGAGGGCGTTTCCTGGCTGGTGGGGATCCTTAATATTAGGTGTCATCTTTTTGAGGCGCCGTCCCTTAAAGATGTCTTGGATACTGCAGAGGTTAGTACCCAAGATGGAGCTGACTAATTTTTACACACTCTCTGCAAAGTCAGTTCAGAGTTGGGGTGAGTGAAGTTATCTGCACAGGTTCAGAAGCCTGATGGTTGCAGGATAATAACTGTTCCTGAACTTGGTCTCCACAAACTGTGGTTGTATTCCATGGAACTTCAAGGGTAACTTTGATCAGACTGCCGTTATTTGTTTTTGATAGGCTGCCCCCCAGCTGTGTGACATCTCGCTGCCCCTTTATTAGGGACGGAGAGTGCCTGTGGCATGTTCAGAGATGCTCTTCTGCAAACCACTGTTGTAAAACTTGCTTATTTCAGTTACAGTCGCCTTCTAATCAGCTTGAACCAATCTGGCCATTCTCTTCTGACCTCTCTCATTAAAAAGGCATTTTTGCCCACAGAACTACCACTCACTGAATGTTTTTCTCTTGTTTTTCGCACATTCTCTGTTAAACGCTAGAGACTGTTGTGTGTGTAAATCACAGGAGATCAGCAGTTTCTGGGTACTCAAACCACCCCCATCTGGCACCAACAATCATTTCATGGTCACAGACACTTAGATCATATTTTTCCCCCATTCTGATGTTTGGTCTGAACAACAACTGAGCCTCTTGACCGTGTTTGCATGCTTTTATGCATTGAGTTGCTGCCACATGATTGGCTGATTAGATATTTGCATTAGTGAGCAGGTGTACCTTGTAAAGTGGCCATGGAGTGTATGTCACCATAAACTACCCTGAGATTCAAAAATACTGAGAACACGAGTTGTAAAGTTGTTGAAAGTGAGTCCATGGGCTGTGTTCAGGGATCAGTTCAGCGTTGTGGTGAGTGAAGTTATCCACACTGGTTCAGGAGCCTGATTGTTGTCAGGTAATAACTGTTCCTGAACCTGGTGGTGTGGGACCTGAGGCTCATTGTGATGAGTGAAGTTATCCACACTGGTTCAGGAGCCTGATGGTTGTGGGGTAATAACTGTTCCTGAACCTGGTGGTGTGGGACCTGAGGCTCATTGTGGTGAGTGAAGTTATCCACACTGGTTCAGGAGCCTGATGGTTGTGGGGTGATAACTGTTCCTGAACCTGGTGGTGTGGGACCTGAGGCTCATTGTGGTGAGTGAAGTTATCCACACTGGTTCAGGAGCCTGATGGTTGTGGGGTGATAACTGTTCCTGAACCTGGTGGTGTGGGACCTGAGGCTCCTGTAGGTAGGAGCAAGAAAGCATGGTCTGGATAGTGATGGCCCTTGATAATGGATGCTGATTTCTTGAGGCAGAGCTTCTTGTAGATGTGCTGAATGGTGGGAAGGGCTTTTCCTGTGATGGACTGAGCATATCTAGTACTTTCTGTGGCCTTTTCTGTTCTGGTGTTTCCGTATCAGGCTGTGACGCAACCATTTAGGACACTGTGAATCTATAGGCATCAGTTAAAGTTGTTGGTGCCATGTGAACAGCCCCAAGGGTGGTGCAAAGCTGCACACAAACAAAGGCTGAAAAATTGTGCAAATACAAAAGGAGATAATAATAACCAAATCAATAAACAAACAGACCCTAATGCAAGAATACAGGTTTTTTATATATAGAATTTGATACAACAATAAATATATAGGATTTAGATATCCTGACGCACATTCCAGTTCAGGGGGTGGCGGTAATGCACCTTAAAGCTGTTTGCCAAACAGCATAAAACCTCTGAAGAAGAACAAACAAACAAACAAATAAATAAGCAGACAAATACATAAATACAACAAAAGAAAACTGCGACCATGTGTTGTTGAGTCCTTGAAAGTGAGTCTGTAGGTCGTAGAATGAGTTCAGAGTTGAGGTGAGTGAAGTTACCCGCACTGGTTCAGGGCAATAATATGTGTCGGTGAGTGCTCTCCTCCTTCCCCCAAATTTCTGAAATTGTCCTGTGTCCTTCACCGTCCATCTGGAAGGCTCTGCCTGAGGTGAGCAGAATTAGAGCAACGTCGTTGCTGACACACAACTCCTGTAATCCCCTCTAAGCAGAGCTAAAAACAGGCCCACGTTCTGTCAGCTCCACTCTCATGTAATACCCCCATGTCAATAATAATCTATCGACCTGCTTAATCCTCTCTCAGTCCTCCATAAAGTCTTTCTGTTCACATTGGACACAACTCTAACCTTTAGTTAAGTGATGTGTTTCCTTTTTATTTTAATAGATTGATGGAAAACTATTAAGGCTGCACGCGATAATTGGGCCTCTTGTTGTCATGGCAATTTTGAATTTCAAAGCAATGGGGCATTACTTTGGCAGAATGGAAACCCACTTAGTAGCTGTTAAATAAAAATGCAATAATTTAAAACCTTCCAGGCTGTGTGGTACTGCAAGATGAGCTCCCTCAAGTCGTTCTATAGATGTGTAGTGGAGAGTGTATTGACTGGCTGCATCACGGTCTACTATGGAAACACCAATGCCTTTGAACGGAAAATCCTACAAAAGGTAATGGATTCGCCCCAGTGCATTAAGGGTAAAGCCGATCCAACCATTTTGCACATCTACATGAAAGCAGCACCCGTTGTCAGAGATCCTAGCCACCCAGGCCGTGCTCTCGTCTTGCTGTTGCCATCAGGTAGAAGGTACAAGAGCCTCAGGACTTGCCCCACCAGGTTCAAGAACAATTACTACCCCGCAATAATCAAACTCTTGAAGAAAAGGGGATAACTACACTCACTGGCCAATCCATTGAGATGTTCTCACAACCAACGATCTCACTTTGTGGACTCTTTATCTCATTATCTCATGTTCTCATTATTTATTGCTATTTATTTATATTTACATTTGCACAGTTTGCTGTCTTCTGCACTCTGGTTGATCTTTCATTGATCCTGTTATAGTTACTATTCTATAGATTTACAGAGTATGCCCACAAGAAAATCTCAAGGTTGTATATGGTGACATATATGTACTTTCATATTAAAATTTACTTTGAACTTTTATAAGAGGGGTTTATAAGAGAAGTTTTTCCTCACACAGAGTGGTGGGTGCATGGAATGCACTGCCAGCAAAGATGGTAGAGGTGAATACAATAGGATCTTTTAAGAGACTATTAGATAGGTACATGGAGCTTAGAAAAATAGAGGGCTATGTGGTAGAGAAATTCTAGGCAGCTTCTAGAGTAGGTTACATGGTTGGCACAATATTGTGGGCCGAAGGGCCTGTAATGTGCTGTAGATTTCTATGTTTCTATGGGAGGGGGGCATGGTGAGTTTCCACACCACCAGGTTCAGGAACAGTTATTACCCCTCAACCGGAACCAGTGCGGATAACTTAATTCATCTCAACTCTGAACTGACTCCACAAACTACAGACGCACTTTGAATGACTCTACAACTTGTGATCTCCGTTTTGTTTTATCTATTTGTGTATTTATTTGAGATTCAAAGTTTCAAAGTACACTTATTATCAAAGTACGTATTCAGTATACAACCCTGAGATTTGTCTTTCCACGGACCGCCACTAAACAACAACATATTTATTTATTTTCTTTAGCGATATAGCGCAGAATAGGCACATCCAGCTGTTGGAGCCATGCTGCCCAGCAATCCCAACAGGCCCAATTACCCCTAACCTAATTACAGGACAATTTAAAAGTGGCCAGTTAACCTTTCTGGTACATCTTTGAACTGTGGGAGGAAACCAGACTACCTAGGGAAAACCCACACATTTCACGGGGAGGAGGTGCAGACTCCTTACAGAAGCCATTGGGATTGAACTTCGATGCCCCAAGCTGTAAAAGCGTTGCACTAACCATTACACAGCACCCTTAATAAGAAATATATATATATAAAATTAAATAAAGTCAGTCATGCAAAAAGAGAGCAAAAAAGAAAACAATAGTGAGGTGGTGTACATGGATTCATATGTACTCTACATTGAAAAATACAGTGAAGTTAATAACTTTTAATCAAATCAAATTGGCGAGGATTGTGCTGGGTAGCCTGCAAGTATCACCACACTTCTGGCACCAGCAGTACGCCCACAACTCATTAACCCATTCACCCTTGCACTTTGGGAGGAAACTGAAACTTCTGGAGGAAACCCACACAGTCATGAAGAGAACAGACAAACTCCTTACAGGCAGTGGCGAGAATTGAACTGCTATCACAGCACCAGACACCCAGTTCAGTACCCGCTGCTGTCCATAAGGAGTTTAACGGACAGCAGGTTAGCGTAGTGATTAGTATAACACTATCACAGCACCAGACACCCAGTTCAGTTCCCACTGCTGTCCATAAGGAGTTTAACTCACAGCACGGTAGCGTTGCAGTTTGCAGAACACTATTACTGCACCAAAGATTCAAAGTACATTTATTATCAAAGTATCTATGCAGTATTCAACCCTGAGATTTGTCTTCCTCACAGACAGCCACGAAACAAAGAAAAACATGGAACTCATTCAGAGAAAAACAGCAAACCACACCTTCCCCACAAGCGCAAAGAAAACTAATCATGCAAATGGCAAAAAAAAGACTAAAAACACGGAACATAAAACACAAAAACACAAGATTCCAGACATATTCAGTTCAGTTTCATCTAGTGCTGAGACGCTCATAAACTGTAGGCCACCACGGTCAAAACCGCCCAAGTGACCAAAAACCAGAGACACAGAGTGAACTGCAGAGCTGATTGTTTGCTTGTTTACTTTATTTATATCAGACATCCCACCCTGCAAAAACTCATTTCAGGGAGGTAGCGCCATCAATTTGAGGGAGACTCCTGGAACTTCCGGGAGAGGTGGGATCTTTGCAATAGAGTAGCCCTTAGCAGCTAGCCAGCTAGTTTAAATAACGTTAGCTATGCAAATGAATGAATGGCACCTGTTAAACTCACCTCAACATGTCTTTTACGGTCTTAACCCACCATGGGCAATAGAAAAGTCACTGTTGCAAACAGTGCAGCGAGCAACACTGTCATTATTTTGAGTCCTATTAGGCAGGGGTACACTTCAGTGTAGTCTGGGGTGACGTACGTTTTATATTTTCTTTTTTTGGAAAATTCTTCCATGGCGCACTCTCACTCTCTCTCTCTTGCCTTCTCTCGCTCACTCTCAAAAAAATTGACTTCCGTGATATTGTATATAATTTGTGGGCATCAGGGAGCCACTATTAATATGCGGGAGACTCCCGGAACTTCCGGGAGAGGTGGGATGTCTGTTATATTTGCACTGTTTGTCTTCTTTTGCACACTGGATGTTTGTCAGTTTCTGTGTGAAGTTTTTCATTGATTCTCTTGTTTTTCATTATTCTACTGTGAATGCCTGCAGGAAAATAAATCTCAGGGTTGTATATGGTGACATATAAGTATTTTTTGATAATACATTTACTTTGAACTTTGTACTCTTAGATACTATACCCCAGCTATGAAGGGAAACTTTTTTTTGCCTTCTTTACTGCTCTATCTACCTGTGCTGCCACCTTCAGTGATCTATGCGATTGCAAAGAGTTTTTAATGCAAGTTAGCTTTGTGCAGACTGACTGCAGAATTTTCCGTGCTACACCACTGGGAAGTCATGTAAAGGAAATGGGGGCAAGCAGAGGTTGTATATGGGGTAAGTTACCACTCTGTCCTAACAATGGCTCCTCTGACTGTGCAGGACTCCCTCAGTGTGGATTGTGTTCCCACGTTTTGAGTGAAGAGCAAATGGATTAGATTGTTCACTTGACTTCAGAAAAGGTAAGACGAGGGAACACAAACCAATCCTCAGGGAGGGATCAGAAGTGGAAAGAGTGAGCAATTTCAAGTTCCTGGCTGTCAATACCTCTGAGGATCTAACCCGGTCCCAACTTATCGATGCAGATATAAAAAAGGCAAAACAACAGCTATATTTCATTAGGAGTTTGAGGAGATTTGGTTTGTAACCTAAAACATTTGAAAACTTCTACAGAGCATTTTAACTGGCTGCATCACCATCTAGTATGGGGTGGGGGGAGTGGCTACTGCACAGGATCGAAGGAAGCTGCAGAGAGTTATAAAATCAGTCAGCTCCATCACGGGCACTGGCCTCTATAGTATCCAGGACATCTTCATGGAGCAATGCCTCAAAAAGGTGGCGTCCATCATTAAGGACCTTGTCACCCAGGGTATGCCCTCTTCTCACTATTACCATCAGGAAGGAGGTACAGGAGCCTGATCAATGATTCAGGCATAGCTTCTTCCCTGCTGCTATCAGATTTCTGAATGAACATTGAACCCATGAACACTACCTCACTACTTTGATTTTATTTGTTTTTGAATCACTTAATTTAATTATTTAGTATACGTACATATACTTACTGTAATTCAGTTTTTTTCCTATATTATGTATTGCATTGTACTACTGCTGCAAATTAACAAATTTCAGAACGTATGCTGTGGATATTAAATCCAATTCTGGTCCTTTACACCATAGTAACAACACATTAGTGTAACGTTGTCTGTAAGGGGTTTATATGTTCCACCAGTGTTTCCTCCCACATTCCGAAGACACAAGGGTTAAGCTTTGTGAGCTGTGGGCATGATAGATCGGTGCCCAAAGTATGGCGACACTTGCTGGCTGCCCCTGGCAACATCCACAGACTGTGTTGGTCATTGGCATTAACGACGCAGTTCACTGTATGTTTTGATGCTAACCTCTTTTAATCTGCTGCTAGCTGGACAGCATACTATGCAGAATATAATCTATGATTTCTCCGAAGGTGCACTGTTATAGCAGCCAGTCATTGCATTCCATTTCTCTACTTAAACACTTGCTTCAGTGTTTTCCAGACTTGTTTAAGTGGAGTCCAACAGATAACTACTGGTGTATCCAACTCAACAGGAACTACAGGTGAATTTCAACTCCTCAGCAATTTAATCTCAGCTCTGCCTCTTGCCTTTCAAAGATCAAAGGTCAAAGCAAATTTTTTTTATCAAAGTACATATGGTTATTATTCTGTAGATTTATTGTCAGGAGTTTATGTTGCAACTTTATAAAACTCTGGTTAGGCCATGTCTGGAGTATTGCACACAGTACTGATCACCCCACTATAGGAAGGATGTTGAGGCTTTGGAGAAGGTGCAGAAGAGGTTTACCAGGAAGTGCCTGGTTTGGAGGGCATGTGCTATCATGAGAGGCTGGATAAACTTGGGTTGTTTCTCTGGAGCATTTGAGGCTGAGGGGAGATCTGATGATTATGAGAGGCATAGATAGAGTGGGTGTTGGCGTGTGGCCAAGTGGTTAAGGCATTGGTCTAGTGATCTGAAGGTCGCTAGCTGGAGCCTCGGCTGAGGCAGCATGTTGTGTCCTTGAGCAAGGCACCTAACCACACATTGCTCTGCGACGACACCGGTGCCAAGCTGTATCGGCCCTAGTGCCCTTCCCTTGGACAATATCGGTGGCGTGGAGAGGGGAGACTTGCAGCATGGGCAACTGCCGGTCTTCCATACAACCTTGCCCAGGCCTGCACCCTGGAAACCTTCCAAGATGCAAATCCATGGTCTCATGAGACTAACGGATGCCTATTATTAAGATCGAGTGGACAGAGAGTATCTGTTTCCCAGGGTTGAAATATCCAATACTAGAGAGCATGCATTGAAGGTGGGAGGTGGGATGTTCAAAGGGGATGTGAGGGGTGTATTTTTTACTCAGAGAGTAGTGGATGCCTGGAATGAGCTGCCTGGTCTGGTGGTAGAGGCTTTTAAGAGACGTTTAAATAGACACATGGGTGTGGGGAAGATGGATGGATATGGACGTGGTGTAGGTATGAGGGATTAATTTCATTTGCCTTTTAGCTGGTTCAGTACAAAATTATGGGCCGAATGGCCTGTTGCTGTGCTGTATTCTTCTGTGTTCTGCAAATGTCACCATATACAACCAAGAGGTTCGTTTTCTCACAGGCATTCTCAGTAAATATGTTAAGAAGTTCAAAATAAGTTTATTATCAAGTTCATATTTGTCACCATATGGAACCCTCAGATTCATTTTCTTGTGGGCATACTCAATAAATCTACAGAATAATAACCATAACCAAATCAATGAAAGACTGCCCAACTAGGGCGATCAATCAGAGTTCAAAAGACAACTACCATGCAAATACAAAAAGAAGAAATAATAGCAAATAAATAAGCAATGAATATCAAGAACATGAGAGGAAGAGTCCTTGAAAGTGAGTCTATATCTTGTGGGAACATTTCAATGATGGGTAAGTGAAGTTATCCCCTTTAGTTCAAGAGCAGGATGTTTGTGGGGTAATAACTGTTCCTGAACCTGGTGGTGTGGGACCTGAGGCTCAGTGTGGTGAGTGAAGTTATCCACACTGGTTCAGGAGCCTGATGGTTGTGGGGTAATAACTGTTCCTGAACCTGGTGGTGTGGGACCTGAGGCTCATTGTGGTGAGTCAAGTTATCCACACTGGTTCAGGAGCCTGATGGTTGTGGGGTAATAACTGTTCCTGAACCTGGTGGTGTGGGACCTGAGGCTCATTGTGGTGAGTGAAGTTATCCACACTGGTTTAGGAGTCTGATGGTTGTGGGGTAATAACTGTTCCTGAACCTGGTGGTGTGGGACCTGAGGCTCATTGTGGTGAGTGAAGTTATCCACACTGGTTCAGGAGCCTGATGGTTGTGGGGTAATAACTGTTCCTGAACCTGGTGGTGTGGGACCTGAGGCTCCTGAACCTTCCTCCCAATGGCAGCGTTGAGAAGAGAACATGTGGGTGGTGGGGTCGCTGATGATGGATGCTGCTTTCCTGCAACAGCATTTCATGTGGATGTGCTCAATACCAAGAAACACAATAGAATCGATGAAAAGCAGACCACAGACAAAGATAGATAAACAACCAATGTGTAAAAGGCAATAAACATGCAATTTCAGGAAAAAAAAGAAAAATTAAATAAATTAACATGTAATAAATATATTCCTGCAAGCAGCCAAAGTGCTACACTTCCTCCCTCACCTTCATTCAGGGCCCCAAACAGTCCTTCCAGGTGAGGCGGCACTTCACCTGTGAATCCGCTGGGGTGGTCTACTGTACCCAGTGGTCATCTACCTTGGTGAGATTCATTATATATTGAGGGACCGCTTCATTGAGCACGTCCACGCCATCAGCCACAAGCAGGACTTCTCAGTGGCCAAATATTTTAATTCCTATTCCCATTCCTGTTCCAATATGCTGGTCCACGAGCCCCTCTTGTGCCAGGATGAGCTCACCCTCCGGGTGGAGCTGCAACAACTGACATTCTATCTAGGTAGCCTTCAATCTGATGGCATGCATATTGATTTCTCCTTTTGGTGAACAAATTTCTCCCCAACTCCCTGTTCCTCTATTCTTCAATCCGACACTTTACTTATTCTCACTTTTATTTCTTCCCCCTGGGTCCACTCCTCCTTCCTTTTCTCCTATGGTCCACCCTCCTCTCCTATCAGATTCCTTCCTTTCCAACCTTTGACCTTTCCCACCCATCACTTTCCAACTATCCCCCTTCCTCTCCCCCCATGTTTTATTCTGGCATCTTCTACTTTCCTCCTCGGTCCTGAAGAAGGGTCTCTGTTTAACCCTTTACTCCCTTTTGTAGATGCTGCCTGGCTTGCTGAGTTCCTCCAGCATTTTGTGTGTGTTGCAATGAGTTGTAGAGTCTTTCTTCATTTTCCTATCTCCTGTTCAGCTTTCAAACTCAAGCTGCCTGTCAGGTGAATATTTCAGAATTCGGTTTAATATCATTGGCCTATGTTATGAGATTTGCTGTTTTACAGCACCCGTACATTGCGATACATTATAATGCAGCAAAGCACACTGCTAGGAACTGCAGAGATACTATGCCAAACCCTCAGGCTCCCAGACCTCTGGTAGAGGACCAAGATTGAGGGAAAATCACACCACCCATATATATAAATAAATTAAGTAGTGCTAAACGAGAACAAAAATATTCATGGATTTATTGTTCATATTTTTATTAGAATATTCCACTAATTACTATAACGATTAATCAGATATTCAGTTAATGAAAGTCATCATGAAAATTGGCACAATCATTTGATCTAAATAAATCCTTGGCCTGAAATCAAATTTGTTTAGAATATATAAATCAGCGGTGATCCCATAGAATTGTTCACATGACCAAAGGAAGAAAGGTTTGCCTTCTCACCTGCTTCACTAATATTTTGTAAAGTTCAAAGCAAATTTATTATCAAAGTTTGTACACTCAGATACTGTCTGTTATGGCAGTGACATTTCGGGCAGTGATGAAGGTCCTCCATCTCTCTCTGTCCTTGACCGTCTTCTCTATCGTGCCCCAGGTGTGGTTCAGGAGCCTCATTTCTGCATCTACGGTACGGTGCCAAGTTGCCCTTGGTCTCCCACGTTTCCTCCGCCCTTCAGGGGTCCAATGAATTGCTGTCTTGACGATGAAGTTGGCCTCTCTTCTCATCCTGTGCCCAATCCACCTCCAACGTCTCCTTATGATACGTCTTCATGTCCTCTTGGTGACACTGAAGGAGTAGGGTGTGGTTGGAGATCTTCCTTGGCCAGAAAATATAGAGAATCTGGAAACTCATGGTGTGATATGATGACCGCTTGGCAAGGTCATTCTCTGTCAGGCACCAGCATTGCAACCCATACAAGAATGTGGCAGAACACAGCTCCGATACAGCTTCACCTTGGAGTGGACACTGTGCTTGGTTGATCATTGGTTGTTGCTCATTGCTCATTGATCTGAAATGTAAACATTGAGTGGCCACTTTATTAGTTATCTCCTCTGCCTAATAGAGTGGCTACTGAGTGTACGTTTGTGGTCTTCTGCTGCTGTAGCCCATTTACTTCAAGGTTCGATGTTCAGAGATGCTCTTCTGCACACCACTGTTGTAATGAATGGTTATTTGAGTTACAATCACCTTCCTGTCAGCTTGAACCAGTCTGGCCATCTTCTTCTGACTTCTTTCATTAACAAGGCGTTTTTGTTCAAAGAACTGCTGCTCACTGGATTTTTTTTTTTGTTTTTGCACCATTTTCCGTAAGCTGTAAAACAAGGATTCCCAACTTTTTTAATGCCATGGACTATACCTTTAGGCAAGGGGTCTGTGGATGCCATGTTGGGAACCCCTGCCCTATAGACTGCTGTGCATGAAAATCCCAGGAGATCAGCAGTTTATGAGATACTCAAACCATCTTGTCTGGCACCAACCATCATTCCACGGTCAAAGTCAGTTAGATCACATTTCTTCTCCATTCTGACGTTTGGTCTGAACAACAACTGAACCTATTAGCCATGTCTGCCTGCTTTTATGCATTGAGTTGCTGCCACATGTTTGACCGATAGATATTTGTATTAACGAGCAGGTGAACTAGTGTACTTAATAAAGTAGCCACTGAATGTATGTCAACATATGCTGATTCAAATTCTTGTGGGCATTCACAGTAGGTACAAAGAAATACGGTAGAATAAACACCAGAGAATCAATGGTTCTGCACACAAAGACAAACAACTGATATGCAAAAGATGAACTGCAAATACAATAAATGAAAAATAAAGATAAATAAATAAATTACATTTATAACATGAGTTGTCAAGTCCTTGAAAGCGAGTCCGAACTTCATGGAATCAGATCAGTGTTGTGGTGAGTGAAGTTATCCACACTGGCTCAGGAGCCTGATGGTTGTGGGGTAAAAACTGTTCCTGAACTTGGTGGTGTGGGACCTGAGGCTCGTTGTGGTGAGTGAAGTTACCCACACTGGTTCAGGAGCCTGATGGTTGAGGGGTAAAAACTGTTCCTGAACCTGGTGGTGTGGGACCTGAGGCTCGTTGTGGTGAGTGAAGTTATCCACACTGGTTCAGGAGCCTGATGGTTGTAGGGTAATAACTGTTCCTGAACCTGGTGGTGTGGGACCTGAGGCTCATTGTGGTGAGTGAAGTTATCCACACTGGTTCAGGAGCCTGATGGTTGTAGGGTAATAACTGTTCCTGAACCTGGTGGTGTGGGTCCTGAGGCTCATTGTGGTGATTGAAGTTACCCACACTGGTTCAGGAGCCTGATGTTTGTGGGGTAATAACTGTTCCTGAACCTGGTGGTGTGGGACCTGAGGCTCATTGTGGTGAGTGAAGTTATCCACACTGGTTCAGGAGCCTGATGGTTGTGGGTAATAACTGTTCCTGAACCTGGTGGTGTGGGACCTGAGGCTCATTGTGGTGAGTGAAGTTATCCACACTGGTTCAGGAGCCTGATGGTTGTAGGGTAATAACTGTTCCTGAACCTGGTGGTGTGGGACCTGAGGCTCATTGTGGTGAGTGAAGTTATCCACACTGGTTCAGGAGCCTGATGGTTGTAGGGTAATAACTGTTCCTGAACCTGGTGGTGTGGGTCCTGAGGCTCATTGTGGTGATTGAAGTTACCCACACTGGTTCAGGAGCCTGATGTTTGTGGGGTAATAACTGTTCCTGAACCTGGTGGTGTGGGTCCTGAGGCTCATTGTGGTGATTGAAGTTACCCACACTGGTTCAGGAGCCTGATGGTTGTAGGGTAATAACTGTTCCTGAACCTGGTGGTGTGGGACCTGAGGCTCGTTGTGGTGAGTGAAGTTATCCACACTGGTTCAGGAGCCTGATGCTTGTGGGGTAATAACTGTTCCTGAACCTGGTGGTGTGGGACCTGAGGCTCATTGTGGTGAGTGAAGTTACCCACACTGGTTCAGGAGCCTGATGTTTGTGGGGTAATAACTGTTCCTGAACCTGGTGGTGTGGGACCTGAGGCTCATTGTGGTGAGTGAAGTTATCCACACTGGTTCAGGAGCCCGATGGTTGTAGGGTAATAACTGTTCCTGAACCTGGTGGTGTGGGACCTGAGGCTCGTTGTGGTGAGTGAAGTTATCCACACTGGTTCAGGAGCCTGATGGTTGTGGGGTAATAACTGTTCCTGAACCTGGTGGTGTGGGACCTGAGGCTCCTGCACCTCCTGCCTGATGGTAGTAGCAAGAAGAGAGCATGGTGTGGGTGGGGGAGGATCATTGATGATGGATAGTGCCTTCTTGAGGGGGCATTCCACGTAGATGTGCTCAGTGGTGGGGAGGGGTTTTCTTGTAATGGGCTGGGCTGTATTCACTACTTTTTATAGGCTTTTCATACATGGGCATTGGTGTTCGATTTTGCTCCCAGCCATCTCTGGCATCTCCAACCATGAATGCTTGAAACCACAGTGAGCAAAATAATTCTAAATTGTCTTACTGCTTATTTCCAAGCAAGCATCAGTAACAAAAGTCACTGTGTTTTGAACACAAGCACACACAACTGATGCTATTTAAAAATGTTCGTTCTAAGCACGGTGTAGTGTCTACTGGCCACACAGGTTCGTATGACTGACGCTAGTTAGAAGCTGCTCAGCAACAGCGTCCAGTCTCAATTACGAGGCACTGTGTCCCAAATAAACGAAGGGAATCCTGGCTATGTTCATGATTAGTTTTTGTTGTTTTAAGAGTTGTCCCAGAAAAGTGGCTGCCCTGGTTAACCAATGGCCCAATAAACTGGAATCCATTGCGTATGGTAGCATATACGTACTTTGATAATAAATCTACTTTGGGTTTGACTTTGCTCTTTAAGAGGCTCTTAGACCCATGAAAATGCAGACAATGGAGAGATACAAAAGGGATTGGTTTATTTAGGTGTTTAATTGATGAACAGAAGTTTGGATAGGAATATGGCTGGGAGTGGTATGAAGGTCTATTGACCTAGTGCAGGCCAATGGGACTAGGCAGAGTGACATTTTGGCACTGACTAGGTGGGCTGAACAGCTTGTTTCTGTGCTGTCGAGTTCTACGACTCTATTATTGTTTGAGCACAAATGGATGGCCAAAGGGCCTGTTTCTGTGCTGTACGTCAACACAGAACAGGTCAGCACAGAAACAGACCTTTTGCCCCACAGTGCCTGTGCCAAACATGATCTTAATTTAAGATTATTCCATCTGCTGGGATATAGTCTGTATCCCTCCAGTCTCTGCCTGTTAGACAAGATGTTTCAGTGGACTTCAGGCCAATTTGAGCTCCACTGGAGGTGCCTTTACACAGATCGTGGGGTGGAAGATGCCAGTGTGTGAATTTAGTGCTATGTTCCCTGTTGCAGAACCAGCCTGGATGTTTGTGCAGAAGGTTCGGCATGGACTAGATGGGCTAAAGGGCCTATTTCTATGCTGTACATTTCTATGACTCTATGTCTCTATGGTGCTAAGATTTCAGGAGTATGATAGGCACGAAAATGCCCGACACAAGCCTCTCATGGTCTGAGTCGACGTTCCATTCCCTCCCCTCCCCTCCCTCTGATAGAGAGAAAAAAAATTAAAAGATTGGCTTTATATCTCACACGCACATCGGAACATACAGTCAAACAGGTGGTTTTACATCAACAACCAATGCAGTCTGAGGATTGTACCGGTGGCAGCCGGTGTCGCCACACTTCTGGAGCCAACATAGCAGGGCCCAAAACTAATAAACCTTAACCCATACACCTTTTCTGCCACGTGGGAGGGAGCGAAGCACACAGAGGAAACCCATGCTTTGGCATCAACATAGCACGCCCACCACTCACCAACTCTAACCTGTAGGTCTTTGGGACGTGGGAGGTACCGGCGCAAACAGAGAGAGTCTGCAGATGCTGGACACCTACAGCAAAGCACACAACGTGCTGGAGGAACTCAGAGGCCAGGCAGCATCCATGGAAAAGAGTAAACAGCCAATGTTTTGAGATGAGACCCGTCATCAAGGCTGAGAGGGACGGGGGAAGATGCCAAAATAAAAAGGTGGCGGGGTGAGAAAGGAGACTAGCTGGAAGGTGATGGGTCAAGCCAGGTGGGTGGGAAAGGCCCAGGGCTGGAGAGGAAGGAATCTGCTAGGAGAGGAGAGTGGACCATAGGAGAAAGGGAAGGAGGAGGGGACCTGGGGGAAGTAAGAGGCAGGTGGGAGGAAGTGAAAGGTCAGAGTGGGGAATAGAGGGAGAGGGAAGGGGGAAATTTGTTCACCGGAAGGAGAAATCGATATTCATGCCATCAGGTTAGAGGCTACCCAGATGGTGTTGCTCCTCCACCCTGAGGGTGGCCTCATCTTGCCAGAGCACCCGCAGGAAACCCACAAGGTCACAGGGAGAACGGACAAATTCCTTACAGCCAACTTTGAAGAATGTAACTACACTGAGCCAGGGATGATAGACGTCTTGTAACACCCAATAGGTTGAGACCTACTTTGTGCTTGTGGGCAATTATCGCAAGCACATTCAGAATTTAGCCGCTTGTGAGTAGTGGTACTGGAGATACATTAATTCTCTAAATTCCATCAGTCAATTGCTCCTTTGTTAAACAGTACTAAATCCTGACTAAACCTGATTAACTCCCTTTACAGAGACTCCATGATACAGATCCTTCACCCAGACACACCAGGAAGTCTCCATTATATGGAGATCAACACAGTGACGCAGTGGGTAGAACTGGCATTTCGAGAGGACTAGAATATAAAAGAAAGGATATAATCTTGAGGCTTTATAAGAAACTGGTGAGGCCGCACTTGGGAGTGTTGAGAGCAAAGGGACTTGGGAGTCCCTAAAGGTGCAGGGTTCCCTAAAGGTTAATTTGCTGGTTGAGTCTGTGATGAGAAAGGCAAAAGTGATGTTATTTCAAGAGGACTAGAATATATAAACGAGGGTGTAATGTTGACGCTTTATAAGGCACTGATGAGAGGCCTCACTTGGAGTATTGTGAGCAGTTTTGGGTCTCTTATCTAAGAAAGGATGTGCTGACATTGGAGAGGGTTCGAAGGAGGTTCATGAAAACGATTCCCAGATTGAAAGGTTTGTTGTATGAGGAGCATTTAATGGCTCTGGGCCTATGCTCAATGGAATCCATAAGAATGAGGGAAGAATTGAAAACCTATCTAACGTTGAAAGGCTTTGATAGAATGGATGTGGAGAGGATGTTTCCTGTAAGACCAGATGACACAGCCTCAGAATAGAGGGGTGACCATTTAGAACGGAGATGAGGAGGATTTTCTTTAGCCAGTGGGTGGTGAACCTGCGATGGCCTCCCTCAGAGTGGAGAACAACACCTTATATTCTATATGGGTAGTTTTCAACCTGATGGCACAAATATCGATTTCTCCTTCCAGTAAAATGTTTTCCCTCCCCCGCCCATCTTACTCTATTCCACACTCTGGCCTCTTACCTCTTCTCATCTGCCTATCGCCTCCCCCTAGCGCCCCTCTTCCTTCCCTATGGTCCATTCTCCTCTCCTATCAGATTCCTTCTTCTCCAGCCCTTTATCTTTCCCACCCACCTGACCACCTATCACCTTCCAGCTAGCCTCCTTCCCCTCCCACCTTTTTATTCTGGTATCTTTCCCCTTCCTTCTCAGTCCTGAAGAAGGGTCTTGCCCGCAAACATCGACTGTTTATTCATTTCTATAGACGCTACCTGACTTGCTGAGTTCCTCCTGAATTTTGTGTGCGCTGCTTTGGATTTCCAGCATCTGCAGAATCTCTTGTGTTTAAAGCAAATCAAGAAATCTAGGATAATCCTGGAAATCAGTAGAGGGCCACCCATGATTCTGTCAAACAAGGGGCTGGAAGTCCTCATCCTACGATGTTCGTGATGAATTGGTGCTAACCAGAGTCGTTGAGCCTTACAACATGAGCAGAGTGTGACAGGGAGCCAGGCCCTCTGGCTCAACTCACCACAATGACCAAGATCCCCATCTACGCTCGTCCCCGCTACCTGCAACAAGCCCAAAGCCTGTGGGGCTAGTTCTTCTTACACAGAAAGTGCTGGGTCCCCTGAATGCACTGCCCTGGTTGGTAGTGGTAGAAAGTATGATACGGGCTCTTAGGCAGGTATGTCATTTATATGTTTATGTAGACATACAGCTTGGAACAGCCCAATGAGCTCTGTCACTCACCTGTTTAATCCTGGCCGAATCACAGGACCACTTACAATGACCAATTAACCGACTAACCAGTATGTCTTTGGACTGTGGGAGGAAACTAGAGCACTTGGAAGAAACCCATGCGGTTCATGGGGAGAATGTGCAAACTCCTTAAAGATGCCGTGAACCCCAGGTTGGGAATCTCTGCTCTAAGCCTTTCTAATCCATGTACCTACCCAGCTGTCTTATTGTACGTACCTCAACCACTTCCTCTGGCAGCTCACCCTGCATATGCAGCACCCTCTGTGTGAAGAAGATGCCCTTCAGATAATTTTAAATTCTTTTCCTTCTCCCTTAGACCTATGTCTTCTGGTTCACAACCTCACTTCCAGAAAATGACTGTGCACATTTGCCCTATCTACGACCCTCGTGATTTTGTACACCTCTGTAAAGTCACCCCTCAGTCTCCAGCACTCCAAGGAACAAAGACATGTCTTCTTCGACCTCTCTCTATAACTCAAGCCTTTGAGTCCTGAAAACACGCTCCCTTCAGCCCACTGGCAACCTTCCTGTAAATAGGGTGACAAGAACTGCACGCTGTATTCCAATGCCTTTGAATGGAAAATCCAACAAAAGGCAGTGGATTTGGCCCAGTACATCATGGGTAAAGCCCTCCCAACCAGAATCAGAATCAGATTTATTACCACCGGCATGTGACACGAAATTTGTTAGCAGCAGCAGCAGCTCAATGCAATACATAATATAGCAGAGAGAGAGAAAAAATAAATAAAATAAAACATAATGATAATTAAATAAATAAATAAATAAATAAATAACATATATTGAATAGAAAATGTGCAAAAACAGAAATACTGTATATTAAAAGAAATGAGGTTGTGTCCAAAGCTTCAATGTCCATTTAGGAATCGGATGGCAGAGGGGAAGAATCTGTTCCTGAATCGCTGAGTGTGTGTTGTCAGGCTTCTGTATCTCCTACCTGATGGTAACAGTGAGAAAAGGGCATGCCCTGGGTGCTGGAGGTCCTTAATAATGGTTGCTGTATTTCTGAGACACCACTCCCTAAAGATGTCCTGGGTACTTTGTAGGCTAGTACCCAAGATGGAGCTGACTAGATTTACAACCTTCTGCAGCTTCTTTCGGTCCTGTGCAGTAGCCCCTCCATACCAGACAGTGATGCAGCCTGTCAGAATGCTCTCCATGATACAACTATAGAAGTTTTTGTGTGTATTTGTTGAAATGCCAAATCTCTTCAAACTCCTAATAAAGTAAAGCTGCTGTCCTGCCTTCTTTATGACTACATCAATATGCTGGGACCAGGTTAGATCCTCAGAGATCTTGACACCCAGGAACTTGAAGCCACTCACTCTCTCCACTTCTGATCCCTCCATGAGGATTGGTATGTGTTCCTTCATCTTACCCTTCCTGAAGTCCACAATCAGCTCTTTCCTCTTACTGACGCTGAGTGCCAGGTTGTTGCTGCGACACCATTCCACTAGTTGGCATATTTCACTCCTGTTCGCCCTCTCAACACCACCTGAGATTCTACCAGCAATGGTTGTATCATCAGCAAATTTGTAGATGGTGTTTGAGCTATGCCTAGCCACACAGTCATGTGTATACAGAGAGTAGAGCAGTGGGCTGAGCACACACCCCTGAGGTGCACCAGTGTTGATCATCGGCGAGGAGGATATGTTATCACCAATCCATACAGACTGTGGTCTTTTGGTTAGGAAGTCCAGGATCCAGTTCAGAGAGAGGTACAGAGGCCCAGGTTCTGCAACTTGCATCTGCATGAAATGCTGTCGTAGGAAACAGCATCCATTATCAGATATCCTCACCACCGAGGCCATACTCTCCTCTCTCTGCTGCCATCAGGTCCCACCACCAGATTCAAGAACTGTTACTACCCCTTAACCATAAGGTTCTTGAATAAAAGGGGGAAACTACACTCACTTGCCCCATCACTGAGATGCTCCCAAACTAATAATCTCACTTTAAGGACTCTTTATCTCATGTTCTTGTTATTTGTTGCAATTTATTTATATTTGCATTTGCACAGTTTTTTGCACTCTGGATGATCTTTCATTGATCCTGTTACAGTTACTGTTCAATAGATTTGCTGAATATATCAGAGGATTGGTACAGGGACATAAGAACATTACAAAGCAGGCATGACAGTGCTCCAACTTTCTTAGAAATTAGCATAGACTTGGCATGTCATGAAAAACGTTGACAGACCTCTATAGGTGCATGCTGACATCCTGACTGTCTGCATCATTGCCCGGTATGGGAACTGTACCTCCCTTAATCGCAGGACTCTGCAGAGAGTGGTGCAGACAGCCCAGCACATCTGTAGTTGTGAACTTCCCATGATGTGAAAAGAGGGCCCGAAGGATCATGGGGACCCGAGTCACCCCAACCGCAAACTGTTCCAGCTGCTACCATCCAGGAAACTGTATCACAGCATAAAAGCCAGGACCAACAGGCTCCAGGACAGCTTCTTCCACCAGGCCATCAGACTGATGAACTCACTTTGATTTGAGTCTATTTCTATGTTACATTCACTATTCTGTTTATTATAATCATAAATTACTATGATTACACATTGCACATTTAGACAGAGCCGTAACTTAAAGATCTTTACTCCTCATGTAGGTGTAAAGTCAATTCAATTCAATTCAATTCATGGCCTAGTACGAAAATAATAGTGCCCAGGAGGCCATGTCATCTTCTTGCTACTACCATCGGGCAGGATATACTGGAGCCTCAGGTCCCACACCACCAGGTTCAGGAACAGTTATTACCCCAGAACCATCAGGCTCCTGAACCAGAGTGGATAACTTCACTCACCACAATGAGCCTCAGGTCCCACACCACCAGGTTCAGGAACAGTTATTACCCCACAACCATCAGGCTCCTGAACCAGAGTGGATAACTTCACTCACCACAATGAGCCTCAGGTCCCACACCACCAGGTTCAGGAACAGTTATTACCCCACAACCATCAGGCTCCTGAACCAGAGTGGATAACTTCACTCACCACAATGAGCCTCAGGTCCCACACCACCAGGTTCAGGAACAGTTATTACCCTACAACCATCAAGTCCCACATGACCTGGTTCAGGAACAGTTATTACCCCTCAATCATCAGGCTCCTGAACCAGTGTGGATAACCTCACTCACCACAATGAGCCTCAGGTCCCACACCACCAGGTTCAGGAACAGTTATTACCCCACAACCATCAGACTCCTGAACCAGTGTGGATAACTTCACTCACCACAATGAGCCTCAGGTCCCACACCACCAGGTTCAGGAACAGTTATTACCCCACAACCATCAGGCTCCTTAACCAGTGTGGATAACTTCACTCACCACAATGAGCCTCAGGTCCCACACCACCAGGTTCAGGAACAGTTATTACCCCACAACCATCAGGCTCCTGAACCAGAGTGGATAACTTCACTCACCACAATGAGCCTCAGGTCCCACACCACCAGGTTCAGGAACAGTTATTACCCCACAATCATCAGGCTCCTGAACCAGAGTGGATAACTTCACTCACCACAATGAGCCTCAGGTCCCACACCACCAGGTTCAGGAACAGTTATTACCCCACAACCATCAGGCTCCTGAACCAGAGTGGATAACTTCACTCACCACAATGAGCCTCAGGTCCCACACCACCAGGTTCAGGAACAGTTATTACCCTACAACCATCAAGTCCCACATGACCTGGTTCAGGAACAGTTATTACCCCTCAATCATCAGGCTCCTGAACCAGTGTGGATAACCTCACTCACCACAATGAGCCTCAGGTCCCACACCACCAGGTTCAGGAACAGTTATTACCCCATAACCATCAGGCTCCTTAACCAGTGTGGATAACTTCACTCACCACAATGAGCCTCAGGTCCCACACCACCAGGTTCAGGAACAGTTATTACCCTACAACCATCAAGTCCCACATGACCTGGTTCAGGAACAGTTATTACCCCTCAATCATCAGGCTCCTGAACCAGTGTGGATAACCTCACTCACCACAATGAGCCTCAGGTCCCACACCACCAGGTTCAGGAACAGTTATTACCCCATAACCATCAGGCTCCTTAACCAGTGTGGATAACTTCACTCACCACAACACTGAACTGATTCTACAACCTACAGACTCACTTTCAAGGACCCTACAACTCGTGTACTCAGTATTATTTGGATTTACACGATTTATCTTTTTTTACATATGGTTGTTTGTCAGTCTTTGTTTATGTATAGTTTTTCATAATTCTGTTGTATTTCTTTGTCTCCCTGTAAATGGCTGTCAAGGCAGTATATGGAGACATATAGATACTTTGATAATAACTTAACTCTGACTTTGATTTGTACAACTTTAATTAATTTTGAGGGTATATTGTACCATTACATTACGATAAAACATCTCAGACTACTTCAGAATGGCAAAATTGCACAATATATAAATCTATGAGGTATTAAAGAATGTGATTAAAACCTCGGGGACAGAGGAAAGCTTCAAGGAACGTCTTAAATCAATGTTGTTCCTTACAGGAGCTGTGCTGTGCAATCCAATTTGAAAACAATTACTGGTTTGTTCCCTGCTTAATCCCAATTTGCAACTGGCTGTTTATTTTCAACTCACTCTGGGTCATCGTTAATTCCTTCAGAGGAGGATTTATGGGTAAGGGTTTGCAAGTGCCATATGGCCACTAACCTGCCAATTGAGTTGAATCACTGTGACTGCTCGTTCCCTTCTGGTTTAACCTAGATTCTCCGGTAATTTATTAAAATCGCCGGGGTTCTGGGCACTCGGCAATCCTCGGGGGTCCCAGGACCCGGGACTCAGCTCCATGAGCTCTAACCTCTCGGGTCGTAGATTCCAATTGGCTCGCGGCCTTCCCATCGTCAGGGGAGACAGGCCGTTTGAGGCCTACGGTTAGGGGTTGAGGGTGAGTGCTCAGTTCAGAGCAAAAACCAAAGGAAATCTGCAGTTGGGTCAACATTTGAAGAACTGGGCACTCTCGATGTGTCGTAGTGAGATCTTGCTGTGCACAAGTGGTTACATTAACAACAATACCCACAGGTCTATTTCAATAAGAAAAATTGCCTTGATTTTTTAAATTCTCTGCCCTGTTTTCAAACCCATCCTTCCCCCCCACCCCAGCTTTGCCCCTCTCAACAACATCTGTCAGACCTGCATCGTCCCAGTTTTTTTGGCACATTGTCCTTCATAAATCAAAGGATTGATGTAAGGCGGAGCTTGATCATTTCTTGATTGGACGTGGCATCGAAGGTTATGGGGAGAAGGCTGGGGAGTGGGGCTGAGGAGGGGAGAAAAGGATCAGCCATGATTGAATGGTGGAACAGTCTCGATGGACCAAATGGCCTAATTCTGCTCCTATGTCTTATGGTCTATTGTGTACAGGAGGTGGGATGTTATGTTCAAGTTGCATAAGACATTGGTGAGAACTAATTTAGATAGATAGACATACTTTATTGATCTCGAGGGAAAGTGGCTTTTGTTACAGTTGCACCAACCAAGAATAGAGTATAAATATAGCAATATAAAACCATAAATAATTAAATAGTAATATGTAAATTATGCCAGATGGAAATAAGTCCAGGACCAGCCTATTGGCTCAGGGTGTCTGACCCTCCAAGGGAGGAGTTGTAAGGTTTGAGGCCACAGGCAGGAATGACTTCCTATGACGCTCTGTGTTGCATCTCGGTGGAATGAGTCTCTGGCTGAATGTACTCCTGTGCCCACCCAGTACATTATGTAGTGGATGGGAGACATTGTCCAAGATGGCATGCAACTTGGACAGCATCCTCTTTTCAGACACCACCGTCAGAGAGTCCAGTTCCATCCCCACAACATCACTGGCCTTACGGATGAGTTTGTTGATTCTGTTGGTGTCTGCTACCCTCAGCCTGCTGCCCCAGCACACAACAGCAAACATAATAGCACTGGCCACCACAGACTCGTAGAACATCCTCAGCATCGTTTGACAGATGTTAAAGGACCTCAGTCTCCTCAGGAAATAGAGACGGCACTGACCCTTCTTGTAGACAGCCTCAGTGTTCTTTGACCAGTCCAGTTTATTGTCAATTCGTATCCCCAGGTATTTGTAATCCTCCACCATGTCCACACTGACCCCCTGGATGGAAACAGGGGTCACCAGTACCTTAGCTCTCCTCAGGTCCACCACCAGCTCCTTAGTCTTTTTCACATTAAGCTGCAGATAATTCTGCTCACACCATGTGACAAGGTTCCCTACCGTAGCCCTGAACTCAACCTCATCTCCCTTGGTGATGCATCCAACTATGGCAGAGTCATCCGAAAACTTCTGAAGATGACAAGACTCTGTGCAGTAGTTGAAGTCCGAGGTGTAAATGGTGAAGAGAAAGGGAGACAAGACAGTCCCCTGTGGAGCCCCAGTGCTGCTGACCACTCTGTTGCAAGCACACGTACTGTGGTCTGCCAGTCAGGTAACCAAGAATCCATGATACCAGGGAAGCATCCACCTGCATCGCTGTCAGCTTCTCCCCCAGCAGAGCAGGGCGGATGGTGTTGAACGCACTGAAGAAGTCAAAAAACATGACCCTCACAGTGCTCGCTGGCTTGTCCAGGTGGGCGTAGACATGGTTCAGCAAGTAGACGATGGCATCCTCAACTCCTAGTCGGGGCTGGTAGGTGAACTGGAGGGGATCTAAGTCTGGCCTAACCATAGGCTGGAGCAGCTCCAGAACAAGTCTCTCCAGGGTTTTCATGATGTGGGAGGTCAATGCCACTGGTCTGTAGTCATTGAGGTTGCTGGGGCGTGGCATCTTCGGCACAGGGACGAGGCAGGACGTCTTCCACAGCACAGGAACCCTCCGGAGCCTCAGGCTCAGGTTGAAGACATGGCGAAGTACTTCACATAGCTGAGGGGCACAGGCTTTGAGCACCCTGGTACTGACACCATACGGTCCTGCAGCCTTGCTTGGGTTGAGACGTTTCAGCTGTCTTCTCACCTGTTCAGCTGTGAAGCCCACCATGGTGGTTTCGTGTGGGTGTAGTCATGACAGCAGTAATTTGCAGTATTGTGTGCAGTTTTGGTCACCTACCTGCAGGAAAGATGTAAATAAGGTTGAAAAAGTACAGAGAAATTTTACAAGGATGTTGCTGGGACTGGAGGACCTGAGTTTTAAGGAAAGATTAAATAGGTTAGGACATTATTCCTTGGAACATAGAAGATTGAGAGGAGATTTGATAGAGAAATACAAAATTATGAGTGGTAGAGATAGGGAAAATGCAAGCAGGCTTTTTCCACTGAGGTTGGGTGGGACTACAACCAGAGGTCATGGGTTAAGGGTGAAAAGATGAGAAGTTTAAGGGGAACATAAGGGAAAACTTATTCACTCAGAGGGTGGTGAGAATGTGGAATGAGCTGCCAGCGTAAGCGGTGCATGCGAGCTTGATTTCAACATTTAAGAGACACTTGGATAGGTACAGGGATGTGAGGAAGATGGTGGGATATGGACATGGTGTAGGTAGGAGGGATTAGTGTTCGGGTATTTTTGGTTTGCTTCTTAGCTGTTCGGCACAACATTGTGGGCTGAATGGGCCTATTCCTGTCGTGTACTCTTCGCTATTTTATGTTCTCTGCTCTGTATTAATTCAGGTTCTGGTTAAATTCTTCTCCATCAAGAGCTTAATTGGGGCATCTTGTCAAACAAACCCTCCCCCACAACCCCTGGCAATTTTTAGTAAGTAGTCCATCCTTCATAATAAACAGCACTGAAGGGAAAACATATGCTCGGTGCTTTAGTAAATCCTCTTAAGAGTTGGGACACCACGTCTGCAGTATACTGATTCTGCTTAGCTCTTATGCTTCATTAGGCCAGAGGGCTCCTCTGGTCTTTAAACAGCCGGTGGTCTTGCGTGTCAGAAAGAGCTCCGGGTCTACGTGCAGGGTTCTCCACCACCCCGACCTGCTCGCTTAACTGACTGAGCTTTGAGACGAAACAGACTCTGAAATCCTTTTGTTTTGTTTTGTTGATTCATAGAACAGGACAGCACAGAAACAGGACCTTCAGTCCACAGTGTTGTGCCAAACCAATTAAATTAGTAATCAAATGGCTAACTAAACTAATCTCTTCTCTACTCAATGTCCATGTCCCTTCATTTCACTTACATGCATGCACCTATCAAAACATCCCTTAAAAGAATTTAATGTTTCTGCCTCTACTGAGGTCTCTGCTGTTTGGTGTTTTATGTTCTGTGTGTTTTCCACTTGTTTATTGATGTCTGTGGGATTTGTTCTTTAGTTCAGGTGTTGGGTGTTTGATCTCTTCTTTGAATGGGTTCCATGACATTTCTCTGTTTCATGGCTGTTTGTGGGAAATACAAATCTCAGGGTTGGTATACTGATAAATATTTTGACAATAAATGTGCTTTGAATCTTTGAACTTCTACCACCACACAGTGCAGTGTTTTCCAGGCACCCACCAACTCCTGTGTAAAAAGAACTTGCCCCTCACATCTTCATTGAAATTACCCCCCTCTCACCTTCAGTGAATGCCCCCTGGTATTTAAGATTTCAATCCTTGGAAAAAGACATTGTGTATCAACTCTCTGCCTCTCATAATCTTATATACCTCTAACACATACCTCCTCAGCCTCTGCTGCTCCAGAGAAAAGAACCCAAGTTTGTCCGATGTCTCGTGTCCTCTAATCCAGGCAGAATCCTGGTGAACCTCTTCTGCACCCTCTCCGAAGCCTCAACATCCTTCCTATAGTGGAGCAGCCAGAACTGTGTGCAATACTCCAGATGTGGCCTCACCAGAGTTTTATAAAGTTGCAACATAACTTCCTGATTTTGGAACTCAGTTCTTTGACTAGTAAAGGCAAGCAAGCCATATACCTTCTGTACCCTACGTAGCCACTTTAATGAATCGATACACTTGGACCCCAATATCCCTCTGCTCATCAACACCAGTAATGAACTTGCCCTTAACAGTATACTGTCTCTTTGAAGTTGACCTACCTAGTTGAAACACTTCACATTTGGCCGTGTTAAACTCCATCTGCTATTTCTCGCCACTAATCTGCCATTAAGTCTGAAGACATGGATGAAATAACTTCTGTCGATGATTTTATGGCAGAATGGGACTTTCATCCAGACCGGGAATGGCTGATTGATAGAATGGACAAGAAGGACTGAATCGCCTTTCCCTTTTCCCTTAGAAGGAGGAGTTTGAGGAAATTGGTATGTCAGCAAAGACTCGCAGATTTCTGCAGATGTACCGTGGAGAGCATGCTGATTGATTGCATCGACGTCCGGTATGGTGGGGTGGGCCAGAGGATGAAAATAAACAGCAGAGAGTTGTAAGGTCAGTCAGCTCCATCATGGGCACTAGCTTCCCCAGCATCCAGGACATCTTCAAGGGGTGATGCCTCAAAAGACCCCCATCACCCAGGACATACCTTGTTCTCATTGCTACCATCAGGGAGGAGGTACAGGAGCCTGAAGACACACACTCAATGATTCAGGAACAGCTTCTTCCCCTCTGCCACCCGATTTCTGAATGGACATTGAACCCATGAACACTACCTCAGTACTTTTTAATTCAATTTTTGCACTACTGATTTTATTTAACTATTTAATATACACATATACTTACTGTAATTTACATTTTTACTGCATTGTACTGCTGTTGCTGCAGCCATTTTTGCATGACTTATTTAATATGTGCCATATATACTGACTGTAATTCACTTTTTTCCCTATTATTTTGTATTACATTGTACTGCTGCCACAAAGACAATAAATTTCATGACATGCCAGCGGTATTAAACCTGATTCTGATTCTGACTTGACAAGAGAGTTGACATATTTTAACAGCGGGTTAAAAAGGAGACGTTGAAGCAGGTGACAGAGGGAATTGGTTTTATTTTTTAGAATTCAGGTATCATTACAAGATGAGAATTTATCATCCATCCCGACAGCTTTCAAATGTAAGTTTATTGTTAAGTCTAAGCTTATTGTCATGGGCATACGTGTATGCCAAGGATATAAAAACTGTGAGTTCCTTCCAGCAGCATCACAGTGTATTGCAAAGATTAGCTTTATTTGTCACATGTACATTGAAACATACAGTGAAATGTGTTGTTTCCTTCAAATCAGTGAGCATTGTGCTGGGGGCAGCCCCACATGTTGCCACGCTTCAAGCGCCAGCGAGAATGATCTGCTGAGAAGATACTCAAGCCCAGACCTTTCACTTTATCTCAGTACGTGTGACAGCTATAAACCAATTCCAATTACCATTCTCCAGAGGAGATTCAGACCATAGCAACAGAATTAGGCCATTTGACCCATCGAGTCTGCCCGCCATTTCATCATGGCTGATCAATTTTCCCTCTCAGCCCCAGTCTCCTGTCTTTTCCCCTATTTCCCTTCATGCCCTGACTAATCAAGAATCTATCAACTCCTGTCTTAAATATACCCAATGACTTGGCCTCCACAGCCACCTGTGGCAACAAATTCCACAGACTCACCACCCTCTGGCTAAAGAGATTCCTCCTCATCTCCGTCCTAAATGGACGCCCCTCTATTCTGAGGCTGCGTCCTCTGGTTTTACACTCCCTCACCAAGGAAAGATCCTCTCCACCTCCACACTGTCAGGGCCTTTCAACATTCAATGAAGTCACCCCCTCACTTTTCTGAATTCCAGTGAGTAGAGGCCCAGAGCCTTCCCTAATCCAGCCTTCACTTACCAGGGTCCTGACTGGACTAGCGAGCAGGTCGAGTGAACTGGGGCTTTTATCTTTGGAGAGGAGGATGAGAGGCAAATTGATAGATGTGTATAAGACGATAAGAGGCATAGATAGAGTGGACAGCCAACGCCTTTTCCTGCAAATGGCCAATAGGAGGGGAGAGTGCAACTTTAATTTATTGGAGGAAAGTATAGGAGGGGGGAATGTCAGAGGTGGATTGTTTTTACACAGAGAGAGAGGTTGATCTTGGCCTAGGTTAAAGGGTTGGCACAACATCGTGGGCCGAAGGGTCTGTACAGTGCTGTACTGTTCTTAATTGCTGGAATTCCCTCCCAGACTGTACTGTGCAGCACTCTGCAATTGCCTCCAAATTATTACTTTTTCAAGGGATGAATTTCTCTCTTTCTCTCTCTCTCTCAACCTGCACTAATGCCTTTATGTTTCTTTTGTTCATGTTATTGTTTACGTTACAGTGCCTATAAAATGTATTCACCCCCCCCCTTGGAAGTTTTCATATTTTATTGTTTTACAACATTGAGTCACAGTGGATTTAATTTGGCTTTTTTGACACTGATTCACAGAAAAAGACCCTTTCGTGCCAAAGTGAAAACAGATCTCTACAAAGTGATCTAGATTAAAATTACAAATATGACACACAAAATAATTGATTGCATAAGTATTCACACCCTCCTCAAATCAGTATTTAGTAGATGCTCCTTTGGCAGCAATTACAGCCTTGAGTCTGTGTGGATAGGTCTCTATCAGCTTTATGCATTTGGACCCTGCAGTTTTTCCCATTCTTCTTTACAAAACTGCTCAAGCTCTGTCACATTGCATGGGGATCGTGAGTGAGCAGCCTTTTTCAAGTCCAGCCACAAATTCTCAATTGGATTGAGATCTGGACTCTGACTTGGCCACTCCTGGATATTAAGTTTGTTGTTTTTAAGCCATTCCTTTGTAGCTTTGGCTTTGGTTGATGTCATTGTCTTGCTGGGAAACAAATCTTCTCCCAAGGTGCAGTTCTTTTGCAGACTGTATCAAGTTTTCCTTCAGGACACTTCTGTAATTTGCCTCATTCATTTTACCGCCTACCCTCACAAGCCTTCCAGGGCCCGCTGCAGTGAAGCACCCCCACAGCATGATGCAGCCTCCACCGTGCTTCACGGTAGGGATGGTGTGTTTTTGATAATAAGCGGTATTTGGCTTATGCCAGACATAGCATTTAGTCTGATGGCCAAAAATTTCAATTTTGGTTTCATCAGACCATAGAGCCTTCTTCCAGCTGTCTTCAGAGTCTCCCACGTGCCTTCTAGCAAACTCTAGCTGAGATTTCATATAATCTTTTTTCAACAGTAGCTTTCTCTTTGCCACTCTCCCATAAAGCTGTGAGTGGTGAAACACACAGTCAACAGTTGTTGTATGCGCGGTCTCTCCCATCTCAGCCACTGAAGCTTGTAACTCCTCCAGAGTTGTCATAGGTCTCTTGGTGGCCTCCATCACAAGTCCCCTTCTTGCACAATCACTCCGTTTTTGAGGACAGCCTGCTCTAGGCAGATTTACAGCTGAGCCATATTCTTTCCATTTCTTGATGATTGACTTACTCCAAGGGATATTCAGTGGCTTGGAAATTTTCTTGTATCCATCTCCTGACTTGTAGTTTTCAATAACCTTTTTGCACAGTTGCTTGGAGTGTTCTTTTGTCTTCGTGGTGTAGTTTTTGTTGGGATACTGACTCACCAGCAGTTGGACCTTCCAGATACAGGTGTATTTTTACAGCAATCGATTGAAACACCTTGACTGCACACAGGTCTCCAAAAACAGATCTCCATTTAACTAATTATGTGACTTCTAAAACCAATTGGCTGCACCAGTGATGATTTGGTGGGTCATATTAAAGGGGGCAAATACTTATGCAATCAATTATTTTGTGTTTTATATTTGTCATGAATTTAAATCACTTTGTAGAGATCTGTTTTCACTTTGACATAGAAGATCTTTTGCTGTTGATCAGTGTCAAAAAAACTAAGGTAAATCCGTTGTGATTCAATGTTGTAAAACAATAAAACATGAAAACTTCCAAGGACTGAATCCGTTTTGTAGGCACTGTATGTATTCAGGCTGGTGTAGTAGTTAGCGCACTGTGTTACTGTGCCTCCTGTCAGATAGGGGTTCAATGACTGCCACTGCCTGTAACGAGTTCTACTTTCTCCCCATGTCCATGTGGGTTATTTCTGGGTGCCTCGGTTTCCTCTCACGTTCCAAAGGTGTATGGGTTAGGCTTAGTGAGTTGTGAGCGTGTTACGTTGGTGCCACGTATCCGGACATCTGGTTGAACTTTGGGCTTCGATTTTCCATATCGACCCAGGGTTCGTAGATGATGATAAATGAGGAGCTTGATGAGGATCCAAACTCCAGACCCGAAACTCTGGTCTCGCCAATGACAGGGTCCTGAACATCCTTGTCGAACCACGCCCACGCCACTGGCTTTCAATTGTGGAGTGGGGGCTTAGACTTAAACTTACACTCTGGTCTGTCTCCAGTTCTCCCACGACCTGTCCCTAAACCCTAACCTGACCCCCAACTCCCCTCCCTGTCTCCAAAATCATCCTTACCAGCCTAAAAAATGAACTAAACCTGCCCCGCAGCCTTGACAAAGGCTGCAGCTCAGTTCGTTTTGAATGCAGAGAGTTGTAGGAGCTTGGAGAGAGCTGCCCGGATGGTGATGGAGGCATTACGATAGTGGGGCTTAAGATGCTGTTAGACATACATAGTGGGGTGTATGTGGTGTCAGGAAGGGATAGCACCTCTGGTGAAGGAACTTGTTGTGTCCATTCTGGGGCAGCTCACTCACTATTGGTCTCCTCCAGAGATTCAGCTTTCAGCTTCGGTAGCTGTCTGTGTGCGACAGCAGACACATCCTGGTACACCGCTTCAAGGCAGGCTAAACCAGGTGAAGGAAGAACGTGGCCTCATCCCAACAGCGAAGTCCGCTCCGGCGGACTGGGTGCATGAGATCTACAGTGAGCTCCAGCAGCCGGGAAGGCAGTGCTGTAACGATCCGTGGAGAGCGAAGGGCATGACCAGGCACAGAAGACGTCATCGTCATCCACCGCGGCCATGGAAGACCCCAGTTTGTGACGCATGTTTGTACCAGTGGAGGTGGACTTCTGAGGAATACAGGTCCATAATTTGTTGAAAGCGGTGTCATAGGTAGATAGGGTCATTAAGGGTCTCGACCTGAAACGTCGACTCTACCTCTTCCTAGAGATGCTGCCTGGCCTGCTGCGTTCACCAGCAACTTTGATGTGTGTTGCTAGGGTCATTAAGAAAGCTTTTGGCACATTGCCCTTGATAAGCCAAAGTATTGAGTACAGAAGATGGTATGTTGTGCTCAAATTGTATAAGACATTGGTGAGACCTTATTTGGAGTACTGTGTACAGTTTTGGTCACCTACCTACAGGAAAGATTTAAAAAAGGTTGAAACAGTACAAAGAAAATTTACAAACAAGTTGTCTGGGCTGGAGAACCTGAGTTAGAAGGATAGATTGAATAGGTTAGGATTTTATTCCTTGGAATGTAGAAGATTGAGGGGAGATTTGATAGAGGTATACAAATTTTTTCATCTCTCCCTTTCCCAGTGTAGAGTGCCCTCCTGCTCCAAAACATCCACCATTGTTTCTGTACCTAAAAAGACCGAGGTAACATGTCTGAGCAACTGGCGTCCTGTCGCACTCACCTCAATAATAAGCAAATGTTTTGAGAGGCTGGTCAAGGACTACATCTGCAGCAAGCTACCGCCCACACTGAACCCCTACAGTTCACCGACTGACACAACCGATCAACAGATGACATAATAGTCACAGCTCTACACACACTTTCCTACACACCTGGAGAGGAGGGATGCTTATGTGAGAATGCTGTTTTTGGACTACAGTTCAGCATTCAACACTATAATTCTCTCCAGGTTTGACAAGAAGCTCAGATACCTTGGCCTTTCACCTTGCCTTGTGTAGCTGGATCCTGGACTTCCTGTCAGATCGCCGGCAAGTGGTAAGAGTGGACTCCCACACCTCTGTTTCTCTGACCCTCAACACAGGTACCCCCCAGGGCTGTGTCCTAAGCCCCCTCCTTTACCCCCTGTATACCCATGACTATGTCACCACCCACAGCTCCAATCTGCTAATTTAAATTTGCAGATGATACTACATTGATTGGCCTTATTTCAAATAATAACAAAGTAGTCTGCAGAGAAGTCATCTCCCTGACACAGTGGTGTCGAGAACACAACCTCTCCCTCAATGTCGCAAAAACAAAGGAGCTGGTTGTGGACTACAGGAGGAATGGAGACAGGCTAACCCCTATTGACATCAATGGATCTGGAGTTGAGAGGGTGAACAACTTCATAAACATCACTGGGGATCTCACGTGGTCTGTACATACCGACTGTGGTAAAAAACAGCACAACAGCGCCTCTTTCACCTAAGACAGTTGAAGAAGTTTGGTATGGACCCCCAAATCCTAAGAACTTTCTACAGGGGCACAATTGAGAGCATCCTGACTGGCTGCATCACTGTCTGGTATGGGAACTGTACTTCCCTCAATTGCAGGACTCTGCAGAGAGTGGTGCGGACAGCCCAGCACATCTGTAGATGTGAACTTCCCACCATTCAGGACACTTACAAAGACAGGTGTATAAAAAGGGCCTGAGGGATCATAGGAGACCCGTGTCACCCCAATCACAAACTGTTTGCTGTATCGCAGTATAAAAACTGGTACCATTTCCGGGAAATGGTATCGCAGCATAAAAACTAGGACCAACAGGCTCCAGGACAGCTTTTTCCACCGGGCCATCAGACTGATTAATTCATGCTGATACAACTGTATTTCTATGTTATATTGACTGTCCTGTTGTACATACTATTTATTACAAATCACTATAAATTGCACATTACACATTCATACGGAAATGTAATGTGAAGATTTTTACTCCTTATGGAATATGAAGTATGTAAGTAATAAAGTCAATTCAATTATGAGGGGTAAATGCAAGCAGAATTTTTCCTCTGAGGTTGACTGAGACTACAACCAGAGGTCATGGGTTAAGGGTGAAAAGTGAAAAGTTTAAAGGGAACACGAGAGGAAACTTCTTCAATCAGGGGATCGTGACTGTGGAACGAGCTGCCAGTGCACGTGGTGCATGCGAGCTCAATGTCAATGTTTAAGAGATGTCTAGGTAGATACATGGATGTTAGGGGTGTGGAGGCTATGGTCTCGGTGCGGGTCGATGTGAGCTTACAGCTTGAATGGTTGGCCGGGTCTAGATAGGATGAAGGGCATGTTTCCGTGTTGTACTTTTCTATGAGTCTGTGACTATATAAGAGAGTGGAACTGTCCCAGTGCAAAAGCCTTTCCATTTTAAAAACCCTTCTCACAGGTTTCCTATCATCGTCAGACACGACAGACACATAAACATGTAATAGTGGTGTTCAAGGGCTTATTAAATGAGCAACTGCATATTCTGGGAATGGAGGGTTATAGATCAGGTGGAGACTGGAGGGATTAGTTTAATTAATAATGTGTTCAGCACAGACATTGTGAGTTAAAGGGCCTCATCCTGCGCTGTACTGTTCTGTGTTCTGTCCCACTGCATCTGGCCCGTAGTGTCCTTCCCCACACAAGTGCACGGATTTATAGCAGTCCTCTAAACATGCCCCAATGTGCCGAGCTTCGGGGCAGCAGGGTAGTGTAGTGGTTAGCACAATGCTTGGAACTACTAGCAAACCGGGTTAAATATTTACCGCTGCCTGTAAGGAGCTTGTATGTTCTTCCCTGAGACTGCGTGGGTTTCCTTTAGGTGCTCCTGTTTCCTCCCACAGTCCAAAGACATAGCCAGTAGGTAGATTAATTGGTCATCGTAAGTTGTTCTGTGATTAGACTAGCATTAAATCGGGGAATTGCTGGGTAGCGCAGCTCAAAGTAAGGAAGGGCCTATTGTGCGCTGTATCTCAATAAATAAATGTTTACATGGTCCTCTCTGTGTGCACAACCTTGAATATAGTTGTCCTCTGAATGGTTACTGGGGAGGGGTATACACGTGGTGCTAAACTGGACAGCCTGGTGTTCCTCCCTTAACATTACTTGCTCGTTGAGTAGAGATGTACGTTTTGAAGTCAGAGGTAACTTGATACGTATTGGCTATCGAGTAAAAGGAAATTTTTTTTAAGAAAAAAAAAGAAAAAAAGAAAAAAAAAACAAAAAAGATTAGGGTAAATCTACTACAAATCCTGGGATTCCCAAAACAAACTAAACATCAGACTTTCAACACCACTTCCACTTCTGCCCTGTCCCTTCAGTCCGATAACTTGCAGGCTGGGCAAGTATGTTAACCCTGATTGTTCTGCCCGAGGATTTGGGTCAATAGATTCAATCTGATTTGGAATGCTGATGCTTGCTTCTATTGTTTGCATGATTTGTGTTTTTTTTCCTCTTTCTCTTTGCATTGGGGGTTGGTCTTTTTTAACCGGGTTCGTTCAGGTTTCTTGTTCTGTGGCTGCCTGTAAGTAGACAAATTTCAAGGTTGTATCATTTGTAAATTCTTTGTTAATAAATGTAAGACCATAAGACAAAGGAGCAGAAGTCGGCCATTCGGCCCATCGAGTCTGCTCCGCCATTTTATCATGAGCTAATCCATTCTCCCATTTAGTCCCACTCCCCCGCCTTCTCACCATAACCTTTGATGCCCTGGCTACTCAAATACCTATCAATCTCTGCCTTAAATATACTCAATGACTTGGCCTCCACTGCCACCCGTGGCAATAAATTTCATAGATTCACCACCCTCTGGCTAAAAAAATTTCTTTGCATCTCTGTTCTGAATGGGCGCCCTTCAATCCTTAAGTCATGCCCTCTCGTACTAGACTCCCCCACCATGGGAAACAACTTTGCCACATCCACTCTGTCCATGCCTTCAAAATTCGAAATGTTTCTATGAAATATACTTTGAATCCTTTTGTAGGGAATGGTTTTGGCTGAGATAAGCTTCAGGGGTCACGTTGTCAGTCACTACCCCAGGTAAAGGATAGCTTCTGTCCCACTGCTGTACGACTTTTGAACAGACCTTAGAGCACGTCTACACAGAGTCTTGTCACAGGAAAGCAGCATCCATCATCAAGGACCCCCACCATCCAGGCCATGCTCTCTTCTCTCTGCTGCCATTGGGAAGGATGTGCAGGAGCCTCAGAACCCATACTGCCAGGTTCAGGAACAGTTATTACCCCTCAACCATCAGGCTCCTGAACCAGTGTGGATAACTTCACTCACCACAATGAGCCTCAGGTCCCACACCACCAGGTTCAGGAACAGTTATTACCCCACAACCATCAGGCTCTTGAACCAAAGGGGATAACTTCACTCACCCCAACACTGAACTGTTCCCACAACCTATGGACTCACTTTCAAGGACTCTTCATCTCATATTGTCAATATTTATTGCTTATTTATTTATTATTATTATTTTTATAGAACCATAGAACACTACAGCACAGAAAACAGGCCATTCGGTCCTTCTAGTTTGTGCCAAAACTTTATTCCGCTGGTCCCATTGATCTGCATCCAGTCCATAACCCTCCAGACCTCTCCCATCCATGTATCTATCCAATTTATTCTTAAAACGTACGAGTGAGCTCACATTTACCACGTCAGTTGGCAGCTCATTCCACACTGCCGCCACTCTCTGAATGAAGAAGTTACCCCTAATGTTCCCCCTAAACCTTACCCCTTTCACCCTAAAGCCACGTCCTCTCGTATTTATCTCTCCTAATCTAAGTGGAAAGAGCCTACTCACATTTACTCTGTCTATACCCCTCATAATTTTGTAAACCTCTATCAAATCTCCCCTCATTCTTCTATGCTCCAGGAATAAAGTCCTAAACTGTTCAATCTTTCCCTGTAACTCAACTCCTGAAGACCCGGCAACATCCTAGTAAATCTTCTCTGCACTCTTTCAATCTTACTGATATCCTTCCTATAGTTAGGTGACCAGAACTGCACACAATACTTTAAACAACAGGAATTCTGCAGATGCTGGAAATTCAAGCAACACACATAAAAGTTGCTGGTGAACGCAGCAGGCCAGGCAGCATCTCTAGGAAGAGGTGCAGTCGATGTTTCAGGCCGAGACCCTTCGTCCTGGGTCTCGGCCTGAAACGTCGACTACACCTCTTCCTAGAGATGCTGCCTGGCCTGCTGCGTTCACCAGCAACTTTTATGTGTGTTACACAATACTTCAAATTTGGCCTCACCAATGTCTTATATAACCTCACCATAACATCCCAGCTGCTATACTCAATACTTTGATTTATGAATGCCAGGATGCCAAAAGCCTTCTTTACAACCCTGTCTACCTGTGACACCACTTTCAGGGAATTATGTATCTGAGCTCCCAGATCCCTTTGTTCCTCCGTACTCCTCAGTGCCCTACCATTTACTGTGTATGTCCTACCTTGATTTGTCCTTCCAAAATGCAATATTTCCCACTTGTCTGCATTAAATTCCATCTGCCATTTTCTGGCCCGTTTTTCCAGTTAGTCCAGATCCCTCTGCAAGCTTTGAAAGCCTCCCTCACTGTGCACAACGCTTCCAATCTTAGTGTCATCAGCAAACTTGCTGATCCAATTTACCACATTATCATCTAGATCATTGATATAGACAACAAATAACAATGGTCCCAGCACAGATCCTTGAGGCACACCACTAGTCACAGGCCTCCAGTCTGTGAAGCAATCATCCACTACCACTCTCTGTCTTCTCCCACACAGCCAATTTCGAATCCAGTTTACAACCCCTCCATGGATACCTAATGTCTGAACCTTCTGAACTAACCTCCCACGATCCTTGTCAAAGGCCTTACTAAAGTCCATGTAGACAACAACCACAACCTTTCCTTCATCTACTTTCTTGGCAACCTCCTCGAAAAACTCTACGAGATTCGTTAAGCACAATCTACCACGCACAGAGCCATGCTGACTATCCTTAATCAGCCCTTGGCTGTCCAAATACTTGTATATCCGATCTCTCAGAACACCTTCCAATAATTTACCTACACTGATGTCAGGCACACCGGCCTGTAATTACCTGGTTTACTTTTGGAGCCTTTTTTAAACAACGGAACAACATGAGCTACCCTCCAATCCTCCGGCACTGCACCCGTGGCTAAGGACATTTTAAATATTTCTGCCAGGGCCCCTGCAATTTCTACACTAGTCTCTCTCAAGGTCAGAGGAAATATCATGTCAGGCCCGAGGGATTCATCTACCTTTATTTGCTGTAAGGCAGCAAGCACCTCCTCCTCTTTAATCTCTATATGTTCCATGACACTACTGCTTGTTTCCCTTCCTTCCATATGCACTATGCCAGTTTCCTGAGTAAATACTGATGCAAAATCTCCCCCATCACGTGAGGCTCCACATATAGACGACCACTCTGATCTTCTAGGAGACCAATTTTGCCCCTTACTATCCTTTTACTCTTAATATACTTGTAGAAATTCTTCAGGTTTACCTTCACATTATATGCCAAAGCAACCTCATGTCTTTTTTTGCCTTCCTGATTTCCTTCTTTAGTATTTTCTTACATTTTCTATACTCTTCAAGTACCTCATTTGTTCTTTGTTGCCTATAGCTGCTATACACCTCTCTCTTTTTCTTAACCAGGTCACCAAGATCCCTTGAAAACCAAGGTTCCCTGTGCCTGTTAACTTCGCCTTTAACCCTGGCAGGAACATGCAAACTCTGCACTCTTAAAATTTCCCCTTTGAAAGCCTTCCACTCACTGAACACATCCTTGCCAGAAAACAACTTATTCCAATGTACCCTTCCTAGATCCTTTCTCATTTACACAAAATTGGCCCTTCTCCAATTCGGAAACCCAACTCGAGGACCAGACCTATCCTTATCCATAATTAACTTGAAACTAATGACATTACGGTCACTGGACCCAAAATGTTCGCCTACACATACTTCTGTCACCTGACCTGTCTGGTTCCCTAGTAGGAGATCAAGTATTGCATCCTCTCTTGTTGGTACTTCTATATATTGATACACATTTGACAAACTCCAAGCCACCTAGCCCTTTCACAGTGTGGGAGTCCCAGTCAATATGTGGAAAGCTAAAATCCCCTACTATTACAACTTTCTGTTTCTTACATTGGTCTGCTATAGAAACATAGAAACATAGAAAATAGGTGCAGGAGTAGGCCATTCGGCCCTTCGAGCCTGCACCGCCATTTATTATGATCATGGCTGATCATCCAACTCAGAACCCTGCACCAGCCTTCCCCCCATACCCCCTGATCCCCGTAGCCACAAGGGCCATATCTAACTCCCTCTTAAATATAGCCAATGAACTGGCCTCAACTGTTTCCTGTGGCAGAGAATTCCACAGATTCACCACTCTCTGTGTGAAGAAGTTTTTCCTCATCTCGGTCCTAAAAGGCTTCCCCTTTATCCTCTAACTGTGACCCCTCATTCTGGACTTCCCTAACATCGGGAACAATCTTCCTGCATCTAGCCTGTCCAATCCCTTTAGGATTTTATACGTTTCAATCAGATCCCCCCTCAATCTTCTAAATTCCAACGAGTACAAGCCCAGTTCATCCAGTCTTTCTTCATATGAAAGTCCTGCCATCCCAGGAATCAATCTAGTGAACCTTCTTTGTACTCCCTCTATGGCAAGGATGTCTTTCCTCAGATTAGGGAACCAAAACTGCACACAATACTCCAGGTGTGGTCTCACCAAGGCCTTGTACAACTGCAGTAGTACTTCCCTGCTCCTGTACTCGAATCCTCTCACTATAAATGCCAGCATACCATTCGCCTTTTTCACTGCCTGCTGTACCTGCATGCCCACTTTCAATGACTGGTGTATAATGACACCCAGGTCTCGTTGCACCTCCCCTTTTCCTAATCGGCCACCATTCAGATAATAATCTGTTTTCCTATTTTTGCCACCAAAGTGGATAACTTCACATTTATCCACATTAAATTGCATCTGCCATGAATTTGCCCACTCACCCAACCTATCCAAGTCACCCTGCATCCTCTTAGCATCCTCCTCACAGCTAACACTACCGCCCAGCTTCGTGTCATCCGCAAACTTGGAGATGCTGCATTTAATTCCCTCATCCAAGTCATTAATATATATTGTAAACAACTGGGTCCTAGCACTGAGCCCTGCGGTACCCCACTAGTCACTGCCTGCCATTCTGAAAAGGTCCCGTTTATTCCCACTCTTTGCTTCCTGTCTGCTAACCAATTCTCCACCCACACCAATACCTTACCCCAATACCGTGTGCTTTAAGTTTGCACACTAATCTCCTGTGTGGGACCTTGTCAAAAGCCTTTTGAAAATCCAAACATACCACATCCACTGGTTCTCCCCTATCCACTCTACTAGTTACATCCTCAAAAAATTCTATGAGATTCGTCAGACATGATTTTCCTTTCACAAATCCATGCTGACTTTGTCCGATCATTTCACCGCTTTCCAAATGTGCTGTTATCACATCCTTGATAACTGACTCCAGCAGTTTCCCCACCACCGACGTTAGGCTAACCGGTCTATAATTCCCCGGTTTCTCTCTCCCTCCTTTTTTAAAAAGTGGGGTTACATTAGCCACTCTCCAATCCTCAGGAACTAGTCCAGAATCTAACTACAGATTTGCTCCTCCAATTCTCTCTGACTATTGGGTGGTCTATAATACAACCCTATTAGTATGGTCACTGTCACAGCTTTCCCGTTCCTCAGCTCCACCCATATGGCCTCTGTAGACAAGCCCTCTGGGCTGTCCTGCCTACGCACAGCTGTGATATTTTCCCTGTGTGACAGAATCCTGCATTACCCCTATGAACTTTGCTCGATTACCCCTATGATCTGTGCTTTTGAAAAAAGAGAGAGAGACATATTTAACACCGACATGTTGTTTTGAAAAGAGAGAGAGAAAGAAAGAGAGAGAGAGATATTTAACACCGACATGTTGTTTTGAAAAGAAGGAGAGAAAGAAAGAGAGAGAGAGATGAAGACTAATTTTGGACTGTCACTTTAAGGCACGAGAAAGAACTGGATAACTTTTGGATTTCTGCTGAGTTGGAGAGAGAGACAGCACCGAGCAGCTCGTAAGTTGCTATGGTGACCGAGAGCGGCATTACATGATGGACAATCGATGTTATGATTTTTCAGCAGCGTGTTTATACTTCTCAAGGACATTTGCCTGCTTGTACATCTCTTACACAGAGAAGGGAAGGAGGAGTTATTTGACTGACAGTTGGTACCCAGTACGGTGAGATAAATAGGAGGTCAGATGATATAGACCGCAGGCACATGTTTTGGACTCTGAATGAGCTTTGTTGCGCCCATAGGAAAAAGTGAGCTTTTGGAGGAACGATCAGGCGGGTCGATCAGTCGCTCTTGCAGTGAGAAAAGGGGTTGACTGGTGGGGAGTTATCCATGTGTCTACCCTTGCCTGGGTTGATAGCTCCACCACAGAAAACCGGTCCCCTTTGTTGTGGTCACAGTCGATGACTTTTAAAGGATTTCGGAGGACAATGGGAAGAACAACAGCATCAGCTCACCTGAAGACTCAAATCTCTCCCTCTCTCTCTCTCTCCATCACTACTCAACTCAATACCATGAACTGAACTGAACTGAACTTTACTCATCATCGTAAGACTGTATCTTTTTACCCCTAGACTTGAAGAAGCTTGGTTTTCACATACTTCCACACTTACTTATATATAATCATTGCTAACCTGTTTGATTTATCTACATTTATATTACTGTATTGCATAGTTACTAATAAATATTAATAGTTAATAGCAATACTGGACCCCAAAGTGTTTTCCATCTCTGCTGGTTTTTTATTCCTGTCACGGGGTACATGACATCTGATTTCTTTTTTTTTTGTTTCCTTTTTTGTATTTGCAAAGTTTGTTGACTTTTGACTTTTTCATTGATTCTATCATGGTTATTGATTTATTGAGGCTGCATGCAAGAAAATGAATCTCAGGGTTGTATATGGTGACATATTCAACTTCTGCCTTAAATATGCCCACGGACTTGGCCTCCACCGCAGTTTGTGGCAGAGCATTCCACAGATTCACTACTCTGGCTAAAAAATTCCTCCTTACTTCTGTTCTAAAAGGCCGTGCCTCAATTTTGAGGCTCTAGCATGACCTCTAGTTCTGGATACCCCCACCATAGGAAACAGCCTCTCCCACATCTATTCTATCTATTTCTTTCAGCATTTGGTAGGTCTCAATGAGACCCCCACGCATTCTTCTAAATTTCAATGAGTACAGGCTAAAAGCTGTCAAACGCTCCTCATATGTTAACCCCATCAATCCTGGAATCCTCCTTGTGAACCTCCTCTGGGCTCTCTCCAACGACAACATCATTGGATGTAACTAAACACATTGATGAAGGAAGAGCAGTAGATGCAGTGTATATGGATTTCAGCAAGGCATTTGACAAGGTACCCCATGCAAGGCTTATTGAGAAAGTAAGGAGGCATGGGATCCAAGGGACATTGCTTTGTGGATCCAGAACTGGCTTGCCCACAGAAGGCAAAGAGTGGTTGTAGATGGGTCATATTCTGCATGGAGGTTGGTGACCAGTTGTGTGCCTCAGGGATCTGCTCTTTGTGATTTTTATAAATGACCTGGATGAAGAAGTGGAGGGGTGGGTTAGTAAATTTGCTGTTGGGTGTGTTGTGAAAAGTGTGGAGGGCTGTCAGAGGTTACAGAGGGATATTGATAGGATGCAAAACAGGGCTGAGAGGTGGCAGATGAAGTTCAACCCAGATAAGTGTGAAGTGGTTCATTTTGGTAGGTCAAATATGATGACAGAATATGGTATTAATGGTCAGACTCTTGGCAGTGTGGAGGATCAGAGGGATCTTGGGGTACAAGTCCACAGGACACTCAAAGCTACTGAGCAGATTGACTCTGTGGTTAAGAAAGCATGCTATGCATTGGCCTTCATCAATTGTGGGATTAAGTTTAGGAGCCGAGAGGTAATGTTGCAACTATGTAGGACACTGGTCAGACCCCACTTGTAGTACTGTACTCAGTTCTGGTCACCTCACTATAGGAAGGATGTGGAAACCATAGAAAGGGAACAGAGGAGATTTGCAAGGATGTTGCCTGGATTGGGGAGAATGCCTTATGAGAATAGGTTGAGTGAACTTGGCCTTTTCTCCTTGGAGCGACAGAAGCTGAGAGGTGACCTGGTACAGGTATATAAGATGATGAGAGTCATTGATTGTGTGGGTAGTCAGACGCTTTTTCCAGGGCTGAAATGGCTAGCATGAGAGGACACAGTTTTAAGGTGCTTGGAAGCAGGTACAGAGGAGATGTCAGGGGTAAGTTTTTTACGCAGAGAGTAGTGAGTGCATGGAATGGGCTGCCAGCAATGGTGGTGGAGGCAGATATGATAGGGTCTTTTAAGGGACTCCTGAACAGGTACATGGAGCTCAGAAAAATAGAGGGCTATGGATAACCCTAGGTAACTTCTAAGGTAAGCTCATGTTTGGCACAGCTTTGTGGGCCGAAGGGCCTGTATTGTGCTGTAGGTTTTCTATGTTTTCTATGTTTTCCATCCTTTCAGAGATATGGCGCCCAAAACTGTTGACAATACTCCAAGTGTGGCCTCACTAGCATTATCTCCTTGTTTTTATATTCTATTCCCCTTGAAATAAATGCCAACATTGCATTTGCCTTCTTTACCACAGACTCAACCTATAAATTAACCTTCTGGGCATCTTGCACAAGAACTCCCAAGTCCCTCTGCGCCTCTGATATTTGAACTTTCTCCCCATTGAGATAATAATCCATACTGTTCCTTTTACCAAAATGCATTATCATGCATTTCATAACTCTGTATTCCATCTGCCACTTTTTTGCCCATTCTTTCAGTTTGTCCAAGTCCTGCTGCACTTGCGTTGCTCCCTCAGCACTACCTACCCCTCCACCCCTCTTCGTATCATCCGCAAACTTTGCCACAAAGCCATCAATTCCATTATCCAAATCGTTGACAAACAGTATGAAAAGTAGCGGTCCCAGTACTGACTCCTGAGGAAAGCCACTGGTCAGTAGCAGCCAAGCAGTAAAGGCCCCTTTTATTCCCACTCACTGTCTCCTCCCTGTCAGCCATTCCTCTGTCCATGCCGGTATCTTTCCTGTAAAGCCATCAGGTTTTATCTTGCTAAGCAGCCTCCTGTGTGGCATCTTATCAAGCACCTTCTGAAAATCCAAGTAAATGACATCTGCTGCCTCTCCTTTAACCACTCTGCTTGTTACTTCCTCGAAGAACACCAACAGGTTGGTCAGGCCAGATTTCTCTTTACAGGAACCACGCAGACTTTGACTTATTTTATCCAAGTACCCCGAAAAGACATCCTTAATAATAGACTCCAACACTGAAGTTATTTTAACTGGCCTATAATTTCCTTTCTTTTGCCTTTCTCCGTTCTTAAAAAGTGGAGTGATATTTGCAATCTTCCAGTCCTCCAGGACCATGCCAAAATCAAGTTCTTCTTAAAAGATCATCGCCAATGCATCTTCAGCAATCTCTCTCAGGATTCTGGAATGTAGTCCATGTGGTTTAGGTGACTTATCCATCTTAAGACCTTTCAGTCTGCCTCTCACTTTTTCCTTTGTAATAGCAATGGCTTTCATTCCTGCTCCCTGACACTCCCGGACCTCTGGCACACTGCTAGTGTCTTCCACAGTGAAGACAGATGCAAATTCCCATTAAGTTCATCTACCATTTCTTTGTTCCCCCATTACTACCTCACCAGCATCATTTTCCGCTGGTCCAATATTCACTTTTACTCCTTATATAGCTGAAAAAATCTTATGGTATCCTGCTTTATGTTATTGACCAGTTTGCCCTCATATTTCATCTTTTCCTTTCTTACAGCTTTTTAGTTGCCTCTTGTTGGATTTTAAAAGCTTCCCAATCATCCAACTTCCCACTCAATTTTGCTACCTTTTATGCCCTTTCAATAGACAATAAACAATAGACAATAGACAATAGGTGCAGAGGAGTGGGCCATTTGGCCCTTCGAGCCAGCGCCACCATTCACTGTGATCATGGCTGATCATCCACAATCAGTATCCAGTTCCTGCCTTATCCCCATAACCTTTGATTCCGCTATCTTTAAGAGCTCTATCCATCTCTTTCTTCAAAGCATCCAGAGACTTGGCCTCCACTGCCTTCTGGGGCAGAACATTCCATATATCCACCACTCTCTGGGTGAAAAAGTTTTTCCTCAACTCCGTTCTAAATGGCTTACCCCTTATTCTTAAACTGTGGCCTCTGGTTCTGGACTCACCCATCAGCGGGAACATGCTTCCTGCCTCCAGCGTGTCCAATCCCTTAATAATCTTATATGTTTCAATAAGATCCTCTCTCAGCCTTCTAAATTCCAGAGTATACAAGCCCAGTCACTCCAATCTTTTGACATATGACAGTTCCACAATCCCGGGAACTAACCTTGTGAACCTACGCTGTACTCCCCCAGTAGCAAGGATGTTCTTCCTCAAATTTGGAGACCAAATCTGCACACAATACTCCAGGTGTGGTCTCACCAGGGCCCTGTACAGCTGCAGAAGGACCTCTTTGCTCTTATACTGAATTCCCCTTGTTATGAAGGCCAGCATGCCATTAGCTTTCTTCACTGCCTGCTGTACTTGCATGCTTGCTTTCAGTGACTGATGTAGAAGAACACCTAGATCTCGTTGTGCTTCCCCTTTTCCTAACTTGACTCCATTTAGATAATAATCTGCCTTCTTGTTCTTACCACCAAAGTGGATAACCTCACATTTATCCACATTAAACTGCTTCTGCCATGTATCTGCCCACTCATCCAGCCTGTCCAAGTCACCCTGCATTCTCATAACATCCTCCTCACATTTCACACTCCCACCCAGCTTTGTGTCATCGGCAAATTTGCTAATGTTACTTTTAATTCCCTCATCGAAATCATTAATATATATTGTAAACAGCTGCGGTCCCAGCACTGAACCCTGCGGTAGCCCACTGGTCACCGCCTGCCATTCCGAAAGGGACCCGTTAATCGCTACTCTTTGTTTTCTGTCAGCCAACCAATTTTCAGTCCATGTCAGTACTCTGCCCCCAATACCATGTGCCCTAATTTAGCCCACTAATCTCCTACTTCCTTTGCTTTTATGTAGTCCTTCACTTCTTTTGTCAGCCACAGTTGCCTACCCCTGCCATTTGAGAACATCTTCCTCTGTGAGACATATCTATCCTACACCTTGTAGACTATTCCCAGAAATGTTTACCATCTCTGCTCTGCCGTCATCCCCGCCAGTATCCTCCTCCAATCCACCTGGGCAAGCTCCTCTCTCATGCCTGGGTAATTCCCTCTGTTCTATTGTGATACTGATACACGTGACTTATGCTTCTCCCTCCCAAACTGCAGTACGAATTCAATCATATTATGATCACTGTCTCCTAAGGGTTCCTTTATATTAAGCTCCCTAATAAGATCTGGGTTATTACACAACACTCAATATAGTGGATAGATACTATCATATAATTTTAGGGGATACGCGCCCCCCCATCCACCATTGAGCACATCTACATGGAGTGTTGCCACAAGAAATCCACCATCTGGACCATGCTCTCTTCTCGCTAATGCCATCGGGCAGGAGGTACAGAAGCTTAGGTCCCACACCACCAGGTTCAGGAAGTTATTACCCTTCAACCATCAGGGTCCTGAACCAGAGGGGACAACTTCACTCACCTAAACTCTGAGCTGATTCCACAACCTACAGACTCACTTTAAAGGCTCTACAGCTCATGTTCTCAATATTATTTATTACTTTTTTAACATAGAACAGTACAACACAGGAACAGGCCACTCGGCTGAACCAGCTAAAAAGCAGATCAAATACCCCCAAATACCAATCCCTCCCTCCCTACACCATGTCCACATCCCTCCACCTTCCTCACATCCATGTGCCTCTCCAAATGTCTCTTAAAGGCCTCTAATGTATTTGCCTCTACCACCAGACCAGGCAGCACAGTCCAGGCATCCACCACTCTCTGAGTAAAAAACTTACTCCTCACATCCCCTTTGAACCTACCCCCTCTCACCTTCAATGCATGCCCTCTGGTATTAGATATTTCTACCCTGGGAAACAGATACACCCTGTCAACTCTATCTCTGACTCTCATAATCTTATGAACCTCTATCAGATCTCCCCTCAGCCTCCAGCACTCCAGAGAAAACAACCCAAGTTTATCCAGCCTCTCTGAACCAGACAGCATTCTGGTACACCTCTTCTGCACCCTCCCCAAAGCTTCAACATCCTTCCTATAGTGGGGTGACTTGGTAAATGCTGAAGCAAAGTAGTCGATAAGTACCTCAGCCACATTCTCTGCATCCAAGGCAATGCTCCCCCTTTATCCTTGAGTGATCCCACCCTCTCCCTAGTTAGCATCTTGCTCATGATATATGTATAGAACGCCTTGGGATTCACATTAATCCCACTTGCCAAGGACTTTTCATGGCCCATCCTGGCTTTCCTAATTCCATTTTTTGTTATTATTATTATTTGTTCTTGTATTTACGCAAATTGTCTTCTTTAGCACATTGGTTGTTAGTCAGTCTTTGTGTGTAGTTTTTCATTGCTTCTATATATTTCTTTTTTCTACTGTGAATGCCCGCAAGAAAATGAATCTCAGGGCCGTATATGATGACATACGTTGATAGATTTACTTTGAACTTTGTTACAAAGAAGCAAGGTGACAGCAGAGATTCAATCCCTTTCCCTCGTGAGCAGGGGGTGAGGGTAGGATTGGGGTTGTGGACAGGGAATGAGCTGGAGTTGTCTGTGTAGCTGCGGGATAAATCCCCAGCAATTTGCACCATGTGTGCGGCCAGGAGTGGTGGGTTGTCACTAATCCGACCTCAACACTGGTCTGGGACAGCGCACGGGACCTATGCGCTGATTCTCCCGGCTGGTGTTCTCACTCTCATTTCCAAGCGGCTTTTGGGACGTGGGGAGAAACTGGAGCACCCGGGGGAACCTACAAGGTCACGGGGAGAATGCACGAACTTGAAAACCCAAACCATGAGTTGTAGGGCCCTTGAAAGTGAGTCTGTAGGTTGTGGAATCAGTTCAGAGTTGTGGTGAGTGAAGTTATCCACACTGGTTCAGGAGCCTGATGGTTGTGGGGTAATAATTGTTCCTGAACCTGGTGGTGTGGGACCTGAGGCTCATTGTGGTGAGTGAAGTTATCCACACTGGTTCAGGAGCCTGATGCTTAAATTGATTGGACTTCCCTTGCTCTTGGCGATGGGCTGGCTGCCTTGACTGTGCCTCCTCTTTGCTCAGTTCTGCTGCATTGAATTGCCTCCAAGTCCAAAGGGAAGTTACAGGCTATCAAGACTATATCCAGCGCTGGTTGTAAATTATGCTTACTCATGTTTGAATTTATGCAATATCTTAAAAATTTCTTCCCACTGGCAGTTAATTTGATCAACCATTCTAGTTAGCGAGCTCCTCAACCCCCTCTAACACTGCACCTCTCTGTAAATTCTTTAAACCACTTTTTATCATGCTGTTTACATCATAAATACATGCAAATTTATTCCATTTCTGCACTTCTAACTTAATTTTTATACAATTTTTTATTCTGTATAATTGTTGAATGTTGTTGTTTTTTGTTGGTTGTTGCTCCCTGAACAACACACCACAGCAAATTCCTAAAATGTATATGGCCTATAAAGTTGATCCTTGGTGGCCATCTTAAATAGGATGGAAAGTTGCACAACAAATTGCATGCGAGAGGCAAGGGATGGGTCGGTTCAGCTCGCTGCTCCACAAAGTATCCTCATCTCTGCGCTGAACTGAGGCTACGGCCTGAAATTAACAGGCTATTGGATCTACTGCAGTGATGACCGGCTTTGCAGCTCTGCACTTACATTCATGAACTTCACTTGTTTGTACAAATTGTTTTTCTTCTGCACTTTGGGTGTTTGACAGTCCGCAACTTTGTTTAATGGGTTCTGTTGGGTTTCTTTGTGTTGTGGCTGCCTGTAAGGAAATGAATCTCAGGTTGTATAATGTATACACACTTGGATAATTAAGTGTACTTTGAACTTTGATCCTTGATCTTTTAACCTCGGAATTACTTTATATAATTCTTTATTCTTTATAATTGTTGAATGTTGATGTTCCTCATACAGTGATTTCCCAATAAGTGCAAATGCAAATGGCAGGTAAAGTTGATCCTTGATCCTTGACATGGTCCTCTTGGGATCGCTGTTGTCGCCAGGACCACCTCAGGAGTGGCTTTACACTCTTCAGACAGTTCAAAAGCATAACCCTGTCTGAACTAGTAAACATTTTAACTGCGCTCTACAAAAATACAACCCAGTCCATTGTAGTCAAAGCCCTCCCTGCCATTGAGCATATCTACAAGGAGAGCCGCCACGAGAAAGCAGCATCCATCATCAAGGACCCCACCATCCGGGCCATGCTCTCTTCTCTCCGCTTACTACCTTCAGGAAGGAGGTGTGGGACCTACGGCACCAGGTTCAGGAACAGTTATTACCCCTCAACTATCAGCCTCCTGAACCAGTGTGGATAACTTCACTCACCACAATGAGCCTCAGGTCCCACACCACCAGGTTCAGGAACAGTTATTACCCCACAACCATCAGGCTCCTGAACCAGTGTGGATAACTTCACTCACCACAATGAGCCTCAGGTCCCACACCACCAGGTTCAGGAACAGTTATTACCCCTCAACTATCAGCCTCCTGAACCAGTGTGGATAACTTCACTCACCACAATGAGCCTCAGGTCCCACACCACCAGGTTCAGGAACAGTTATTACCCCACAACCATCAGGCTCCTGAACCAGTGTGGATAACTTCACTCACCACAATGAGCCTCAGGTCCCACACCGCCAGGTTCAGGAACAGTTATTACCCCTCAACCATCAGGCTCCTGAACCAGTGTGGATAACTTCACTCACCACAATGAGCCTCAGGTCCCACACCGCCAGGTTCAGGAACAGTTATTACCCCACAACCATCAGGCTCCTGAACCAGTGTGGGTAACTTCACTCACCACAATGAGCCTCAGGTCCCACACCACCAGGTTCAGGAACAGTTATTACCCCTCAACCATCAGGCTCCTGAACCAGTGTGGATAACTTCACTCACCACAATGAGCCTCAGGTCCCACACCACCAGGTTCAGGAACAGTTATTACCTGACAACCATCAGGCTCCTGAACCAGTGTGGATAACTTCACTCACCACAATGAGCCGACATGAATAACTTCACTCACCTCAACTCTGAACTGATTCCACAACCTACAAAATCACTTTCAGGGACTCTACAACTTATGTTCTCAGTATTATTTATTCATTGTATTTTATTTGCACAGTTTGTCTTCTCTTTAAAAAAAGTTATTGAGATACACTGTGGGGTAGGCCCTTCTGGCTTTTCAAGCTGTGCTGTCCAGCAACCCCCAATTTAATGTCAGTCCAATCACGGGACAATTTATAATGACCAACTAACCTACCAACCAGTAAATCTTTGGACTGTGGAAGGAAAGTCATGTGGTCATGGGGATAATGTATAAACTCCTTACAGGCCTCAGTGGGAATTGAACCCAGGTCACTGGTACTATAAAGCATTGCGCTGACCACTACAGTATGATGCTGACTCTTTTGCATATTAGTTGGTTTTCAGCCTGTACCTATGCATAGTTTTTCATAAATTCTATCAAATTACTTTATTTTTCACTAAAAATAAAGTATTTTTCACTAAAACTGAATCTCAAGTGGTATATGGTGACATATACACTCAGTGGCCACATGGTTAGGTACACCTGCTTATTAATGTAAATATCTTATCAGTCAATCATGTGGCAGAAACTCAATGCATAAAAAGCACGCAGACATGGTCAAGAGGTTCAGTTGTTTTCAGACCAAACATCAGAACGGGGAATGAAATGTGATTTAAGTGACTTTGATTGTTGGTGCCCAACAGGGTGGTTTGCGTATCTCACAAACTGCTGATCTCCTGGGATTTTCACACACAACGTTCTCTAGAGTTTACAGAGAATGGTGTGAAAAACAAAAAAATATCCAGAGCCGGCAGTTCTGTGAATCAAAATCCCTTGGTCAGAGGAGAATAGACAACTGGTTCAAGCTGACAGGAAGGCTACAGTAACTCAAATAACCTGGCATTACAACAGTGGTGTGCAGAACAGCATCTCTGACCGCACCACATGTCGAACCTTGAATATGATGGACTACAGCAGCAGAAGGCCACAAACATACGCTCATTGCACATTTTATTAGGTACAGGAAGTATCTCACAAAGTGGCTACCGAGTGTGTGCATACTTAGATAATGAATTTACTTTAGTTCTTCTCTGGTCCTCCTGGGTTTGACCTTTGTCGCTGGGACCACCTTAGCAGTGGCCTTAAACTCCTGAGGCTTTGGAGAGGGTGCAGAAAAGGTGTAGCAGGATGCTGTCTGATTTAGAGGACATGTGCTATCACGATAAACTTGGGTTGTTTTCTCTGGCGTGTCGGAGGCTGAGGGGAGATCTGATAGAGATTTACAAGATTATGAGAGACATGGATAGAGCGGACAGAGAGTATCTGTTTCCCAGGGTAGAAATGTCTAATACCAGAGGGCATGCGTTGAGGGTGAGAGGGGGTAGGATCAAAGGGGATGTGAGGAGTAAGTTTTTTACTCAGAGAGTGGTGACTGTCTGGAATGTGCTGCCTGGTCTGGTGGTAGAGGCAGATACATTAGGGGCTTTTAAGAGACATTTGGATAAGCACATGGATGTGAGGAAGATGGAGGGATATGGACACAGTGTAGGTAGGAGGGATTAGTGTTCGGGTGTTCTTGATTTACTTTTTAGCTGGGTCAGCACAACATTGTGGGCTATATAGCCTGTTCCTGTACTGTACTCTATGTTCTACGTTTCGGGATGAGACCCCTCATCAGGACTGAAAAGGAAGGAAGAAAATACCAGAATAAAAAGAGGTGGGGGGAGTGGAAGGGTAGCTGGAAGGTGATGGGTGAAGCCAGGTGGTGGGGAAGGTTAGGGGCTGGAGAAGGAAGGAGTCGGGTAGGAGAGGAGAGTGGACCATGGGAGAAAGGGAAGGAGGAGAGAACCCGGGGGGAGGTGATAGGCAGGGGAGAAGAGGTAAAAGGTCAGAATGGGGAATAGGGGAAGGGGGTGGGGAGGGGCTGTTGAGGCCATTTTAAAAACATGACCCTGTCTGAACAAATAAACATTTTAACTGTGCTCTAGACAGATTACTCTTTGCGCTGTAAAATGCGCATTAGATGTACAGGCAATAACCAGCTGGTGATTATCACTCACTTAATCTTCTACTGCCTGTGTAACACTGCTGGTCTATCAGTTATTCAGAGTCACCATCTGTCATTGAGGCTAAGAAATTAACCCGAAATTAATAAAATGCCCTCCGCCAGCTCTGCTGGCTGCATTGTAAGCATAATTAAATAATAATCATAATGCTGGGATCATGTCAGAATGTTTTCTAAATTGAATTATGTGTGACAATCAGCAAATGCGGCAGCTAGTGTTCACCCAGTGATAATCACCAAACAACTCCAGATGAAGAGCCATTTAATTTCTTTTTATCTGAGTGTGATCTAGAGGTCCATATGACCATAAGACATAGGAGCAGAATTAGACCATTCAGCCCATCGAGTCTGCTCCGCCGTTCCATCATGGCTGATGCTGGATCCCACTCAAACCCGTACACTTGCCCTCTCGCAGGTGAGGTCCACACCTCTCCTCATCCTCGGAGATTTTGGGACTAAAAGTTGAGATTGCCTCCCGGCAGTGTAGTGGTCAGTGCGACGCTGTTACAGCTTGGGGCATTCTGGGATTTGGAGTTCAATTCCGGCTCCTTCTTTAAGGCATTTGTAAGTTCTCCCCAGGACTGTGTGGGTTTCCTCAGGGTGCTCTGATTTCCTCCCAGTGTCCAAAGACATACTGGTTGGTGGGGTAACTGGTCATTGTAAACTATCCTGCAATTAGGCTGCAGTTAAATAGGTGGGTTGCTAGGCAACACTGCTCCTCGGGCCCAAAGGCCTTTTCCGTGCTGTATCTCTAAATAAATAAAAATAGAAATGCAGAGAACACTCAGCACTCACTGGGTTCAATACCTTACCTTCACCCTAACTGGGTCTCACCCAGCACTTGCTTTCTTCCTCTTACCTCCTTTCCTTATTTCCATCTTTGAAGCTGCACCCTCTCTAACATGCTGGTAGAGAGTTTTATTTGGGTTTTTAGCGCTGGAAATAGTTACATCCCAACACGCGGGTCAGAAGCATGGTCGCATTGTACATTCCAGGGACCAGTTGCTTGTGCTAATGCCGGCCGGTTTAGTGAACAGAACGGCGGGCACCCCTGCTGAAATCTGGAGGAAAACACACAGAGGATGCAGAGGGGGATCACAAAATCGAGGGAAGAGGACCGGGTCGAGACAACAGAGACTTATGGAGAAGAGGAGTTTGATGGGTAATAAGAGGTCACGGCGCTAGCCAGGCGTCAGAGAACATTTCAGGAGTGCAGTGTGATGTGTTTCACTCGAACGGGCTGCATGAGGACATACCTGATCAAAACTTCTCCATGGACGGCTTCCAGACCGTTCGGGCTGACCGGGAGAGCAGTAAGCGAAAAGGAGTTGGGTGCTTACTGTTCTGGTTAACAACAGATGGTGCAATCCAGGTCATATTACGATCGAGGAACATGTTTGTAGAGCGGATATTGAACTTTTTACTGTTGGACTTCAGCCACATTCCACCGAGATACAACACTGGGCGGCACGGGAGGTTGTTCCTGCCTGTGGCCATCGAATGTGCAGCTCCTCCCGTGGAGGGTCAGACACCCTGAGCCAATAGACTGGTCCTGGACTTATTTCCGTCTGGCAGAGTTTGCATTTTGTTGTTTGATTGTTTGTGGTTTTTGTATTGCTATATTTACGCTCTATTCTTGGTTGGTGCAGCGGTAACGAAACCCAATTTCCCTCGGGATCAATAAAGTACATCTATCTATCCATCTATTTTCCCTTTTCCTCTTCCCCTTTTTCTCTTTCCCCTTTTTCCTCCTTTTCTTCCTCTCTCCTTTCCGCCTTCCTCCTTTCCCCCTCCTTCTTTTCCTTATTTACTGAGACACGGTGCAGAACAGGCCCTTCCTGCCCTTTGAGCCGTGTCATCCACCAACCCGCGATTTAACCCTAGCCTCATCTCAATTGACAGTGACCGGAGCAAACCCACACGGTCACGGGGAGAACATAATAATAAATAATACTGAAAGCATGACTTGTTGACTCCTTGATAGTGAGTCCATAGGTTGTGGAAACAGTTCAGTGAGTAGGTGGGCACTCAGCCCTGGAAAGAAGAGGTGTGGGAGAGTTGAGTGCTTTGGATCATCTACTATAATGGAACAGACTAGATGGGCAGAATGGCCTGATTCTGTTCCTTTGTCTTATGGTCACTTTAACCCATAACTGACCCTCCTTCATCTCTGTGGATCAAATTTCACCCAATCCGGATACCTGTGGTAGGTTCTCAGGCAGCTTTAAGCAGAGAGAAACGTCAATTGAAACACGGGTGCACAAGCTGAAGCAGGACTGGCTTTAACCTGTGATCACCAAGGTGCTAAGTGTCCATTTTCCAGAGGTTCCCTGAGTGTCAAAGCTTGTTTATGTCCGCGCCTGTCAGCGCCACAGAATGGACCAATTCCGCTTGTCAATGATCTTGTTCCCCAGCCAGGTAGGGTTCAGAACCAGGTGCACAACCTGCCTTTGTTCGACTTGACAGGGAAGCTCATGGCAAACTCGACATGAGACAGAAAAGAGCATTGAGCCAAAAGCTGATGCCAAGTGCAACATGACACTGCCTGGCTACAACAGCACAATTACTGCAAGGCTTTACAAAAGCAAATGATACAATGGGAAGAACTTCCATTCAAGGAGCCCCCTTAGCATGGAAGAATTTCCCAAGCTCCTTTGTTGGAGTGTTTTCCAACAGCAGTTACAAAATCTTATAAAAGTAACGACATAAGTTCAGTCAGAGGAATGTTTTATGAGCGTGCCAAAGGAGGAGAGAGTTAACAAGGTTTAAGAACAGAATTCCAAAGCTCGGGACAGCCAATTAAGACCATGAGACCATAAGGAGTAGAAGCACAATTAGGCCATTCAGCCCATCGAGTCTGCTCCGCCATTCCATCACGGCTGATCTCAGACCCCACTCAACCTCATACGCTTGCCCTCTCACCATATCCTTTGACCGATCAGGAAACTATCAACTTCTGTCTTAAATATATGCATGGACTTGGCCTCCACAGCACTCTGTGGCAGAATATTCCACAGATTTACTACTCTCTGGTTAAAAAAAATTCCTCCTTACCTCTGTTCTAAAGGGTTGTCCCTCAGTTTTGAGGCTGTGCCCTCTCGTTCAGAATACTCCCCACCACAGGAAACATCCTCTCCACATCCACTCTATCTAGTCCTTTCGACATTCGGTAGGTTTCAGTGAGATTCCACCCCCCAACCGCCACCCCCCCGGCATTCTTCTAAATTCCAGTGAGTACAGGCCCAAAGCTGTCAGATGCTCCTCATATGTTAACCCCTTCATTCCCAGAATCATCCTCATGAACCTCGTCTTGACTCTCTCCAATGGTAACGCATCCTTTCTGAGATGTGGGGCCCAAAACTGCTGACAATACTCCAAGTGTGACCTGACTAGTTACTTATAGAGCCTCAGCATTATCTCCTTCCTTTTATATTCTGTTCCCCTTGAAATAAACACCGAAATTGCATTTAGCTTCTTTACCACAGACTCAACCTGTAAATTAACCTTCTGGGAGTCTTGCACAAGACCTCCTAAGTCCCTCCGCACCTCTGATGTTTGAACCTTTTTCCCACTGAGGTAACAATCTGCACTATTGTTCCCTTTACCAAATTACATTTCCCAACTCTGTATTCCACCTGCCATTTTTTTGCCCATTCTTCCAATTTGTCTAAGTCCTGCTGCAATCACATTGCTTCCTCAGCACTACCTACCCTTCTACCTATCATATCATCCGCAAACTTTGCCACAAAACCATCAATTGCGTTATCCAATTCATTGACGAACAATGTGAAAAGTAGCGGTCCCAATACTGACCCCTGAGGAACACCACTAGTCACTGGCCCCAACCAGAAAAGGCCCTTTTTATTCCCACTCGCTGCCTCCTGCCTGTCAGCCATTCCTCTATCCTGTATCCCTTCTTTAATGCCATAGGGTTTTATCTTGTTAAGCCGCCTCACCTTATCAAATGCCTTTTGAAAATCCAAGTAAATGACATCCACTGTCTGCCCTTTGTCCACCCTGTTTGTTACTTCCTTGAAGAACTCTAATAGATTTGTCAGGCAAGATTTCCCTTTACAGAAACCATGCTGACTTTGACTTATTTTATCATTAGTCTCCAAGTACCCCAAAACCTCATCCTTAATAATAGACTCCAACACTTTTTCAACCACTGAGGTTAGGCTAACTGGCCTATAATTTCCTTTCTTTTGCCTTCCTCCCTTCTTAAAGAGTGGAGTGACATTTGCAATCTTCCAGTCCTCCAAGACAGTGCCAGAATCAAGTGATTCTTCAAAGATCATACACAATGCATCCGTTATCTCTTCAGCAAACTCTCTCAGAACTCTGGGATATAGTCCTTCTGGCCCTGGTGACTTAACCACCTTAAGACCTTTCAGTTTGCTGAGCTCTTTTTCCTTAGTAATAGCAAAGGCACTCAGTCCTGCTGCCTGACACTCACGGAGCTCTGGCACACTGCTAATGTCTTCCACAGTGAAGACAGATGCAAAGTACCCATTAAGTTCATCTGCCATTTCTTTGTCCTCCATTACTACCTCACCAGCATCATTTTCCAGTGGTCCAATATCATCTCTCACTTCCCTTTTTACTCTTTATATAACTGAAAAAAGCTTTTAGTATCCTGCTTTATATTATTGACTAGATTGCCCTCATATTTCATCTTTTCTCTTCTTATAGCATTTTTAGTTGCCTTTTGTTGGATTTTAAAAGCTTCCCAATCATCCAACTTCCCACTCACTTTTGCTACCTTATATGTCCTTTCCTTGGCTTTTATGCAGTCCTTATCCTCCCTTGTCAGCCATGGTTGCCTACCCCTACCATTTGAGAACAACTTCCTCTGTAGGACATATCTATACTGTAACACTCACACACGCTGGAGGAACTCAGCAGGTCAGGCAGCATCAGTGGAAAAGATCGGTCGACGTTTTGGGCTGGAACCCTTTGTCAGGACTGTATAGGCAGAGGCCCTATAAAGAAGGCGTGGGGAGGGTGGGAAGGAGAAGGCTGGTAGGTTCCAGGTGAAAAAACCAGTAAGGGGAAAGATAATGGGGTGGGGGAGGGGAGGCAGGGAGGTGATAGGCAGGAAAGGTTTAGAAAGGATAGGGGAAAACACAATGGGTAGTAGAAGGAGGCGGAACCAAGAGGGAGGAGATAGGCAGCTGGGGGAGGGGGCAGAGTGACATAGGGATAGGGGAAGGGAGGGGGAGGGAATTACCAGAAGTTGGAGAATTCTAAGTTCAAACCAAGGGTCTGGAGACTACCTAGACGGTATATGAGGTTTTGCTCCTCCAACCTGAGTTTAGCCTCATCATGGCAGTAGAGGAGGCCATGTATGGACATATCTGAATGGGAATGCGAAGCAGAGTTGAAGTGGGTGGCTACCGGGAGATCCTGCCTGTTGTGATGGACGGAGTGGAGGTTCTCAACGAAGCGGTCCCCCAATCTGCGTCGGGTTTCACCGATGTAGAGGAGGCTGCAACGGGAGCACCGGATGCAATAGATGACCCCAACAGACTCACAAGTGAAGCGTTGCCTCACCTGGAAGGACTGTTTGGGGCCCCGAATGGTGGCAAGAGAGGAGGTGTAGGGACGGCTGTAGCATTACGTCGAGCACTTCCGCTCCATCCGCCACAACAGACAGGATCTCCTGGTTGCCACCTACTTCAACTCTGCTTCCCACTCCCATTCAGGTATGTCCATACATGGCCTCCTCTACTGCCATGATGAGGCTAAACTCAGGTTGGAGGAGCAACACCTCATATGCTGTCTGGGTAGTCTCCAGCCCCTTGGTATGAACATAGAATTCTCCAACTTCCGGTAATTCCCTCCCCCTCCCTTCCCCTATCTCTATTTCACTCTGCCCCCTCCCCCAGCCCCCTCATGGTTCCGCCTCCTTCTACTACCCATTGTGTTTTCTTCTATTCTTTCTTCACCTTTCCTGCCTATCAACTCCCTCCCTCCCCTCCCCCACCCCTTTATCTTTCCCCTTACTGGTTTTTCACCTGGAACCTACCAGCCTTCTCCTTCCCACCCTCCCCCCACCTTCTTTATAGAGCCTCTGCCCCTTCCCTCTTCAGTCCTGACGAAGGGTTCCGGCCCGAAACATCGACCGATCTTTTCCACGGATGCTGTCCGACCTGCTGAGTTCCTCCAGCGTGTTGTGCGTGTTGCTTTGACCCCAGCACCTGCAGAGTATTTTGTGTTTCTATCTATACTGTGCCTTGTAGACTATTCCCAGAAACATTTACCATCTCTGCTCTGCCATCATCCCCACCAGTATCCTCCTCCAATGCACCTGAGCAAGGTCCTTTCTCATGCCTCTGTAATTCCCTTTATTCCATTGTGATACTGATACACGTGATTTATGCCTCCCCCTCTCAAACTGCAGTAAGAATTCAATCATATTATGATCACTGTCTCCTAAGGGTTCCTTTACGTTAAGCTCCCTAATAAGATTTCGGTTATTACACAACACCCAACCTAGGATAGTCCTTCCCTGAGCAGGCTCAAGCACAAGCTGCTCTAAAAAGTCATCTCGTAGGCATTCTACAAGTTCCCTCTCCTGCACCAACTGATTTTCCCAATCCCCTTGCATATTGAAGTCCCCCATTACAATTGTGTCATTAGCTTTTGCAATCTCAACCCCACATCACGGCTACTATTTCGAGGCCTATATATGATTCACCTGATGTGTTTTTTTTACCTTTGCAATTTCTTAACTCCACCTACAAAGGTTCAACATTCTCTCAAACAGGAGGAAATCTGCAGACGCTGGAAATTCAAGCAACACACATCAAAGTTGCTGGTGAACGCAGCAGGCCAGGCAGCATCTCTAGGAAGAAGTACAGCCGATGTTTCGGACCGAGACCCCTCGTCAGGACTCATGCGTCATGCGTCAGGACCCTTCATCCTGACGAAGGGTCTCGGCCCGAAATGTCGTCTGTACCTCTTCCTAGAGATGCTGCCTGGCCTGCTGCGTTCACCAGCAACTTCAACATTCTCTGACCCTATTTCACCTTTTTCTAAAGCTGTAATTTCATCTCTTATCAACAGAGCCACACCAGTGCCTATGCCTTCCTGCCCGTCCTTTCAATACAAAGTATATAGTCATAGTCATACTTTATTGATCCTGGGGGAAATTGGTTTTCGTTACAGTTGCACCATAAATAATTAAATAGTAATAGAATCATAAATAGTTAAATAGTAATATGTAAATTATGCCAGGAAATAAGTCCAGGACCAGCCTATTGGCTCAGGGTGTCTGACCCTCCAAGGGAGGAGTTGTAAAGTTTGATGGCCACAGGCAGGAATGACTTCCTATGACGCTCTGTGCTGCATCTCAGTGGAATGAGTCTCTGGCTGAATGTACTCCTGTGCCCACCCAGTACATTATGTAGTGGATGGGAGACATTGACCAAGATGGCATGCAACTTAGACAGCATCCTCTTTTCAGACACCACCGTCAGAGAGTCCAGTTCCATCCCCACAACATCACTGGCCTTACGGATGAGTTTGTTGATTCTGTTGGTGTCTGCTACCCTCAGCCTGCTGCCCCAGCACACAACAGCAAACATGATAGCACTGGCCACCACAGACTCGTAGAACATACTCAGCATCGTCCGACAGATGTTACAGGACCTCAGTCTCCTCAGGAAATAGAGATGGCTCTGTCCCTTCTTGTAGACAGCCTCAGTGTTCTTTGACCAGTCCAGTTTATTGTCAATTTGTATCCCCAGGTATTTGTAATCCTCCACCATGTCCACACTGACCCCCTGGATGGAAACAGGGGTCACTGGTACCTTAGCTCTCCTCAGGTCTACCACCAGCTCCTTAGTCTTTTTCACATTAAGCTGCAGATAATTCTGCTCACACCATGTGACAAAGTTTCCTACCGTAGCCCTGTACTCAGCCTCATCTCCCCTGCTGATGCATCCCACTATGACAGAGTCATCTGAAAACTTCTGAAGATGACAAGACTCTGTGCAGTAGTTGAAGTCTGAGGTGTAAATGGTGAAGAGAAAGGGAGACAAGACAGTCCCCTGTGGAGCCCCAGTGTTCTGATCACTCTGTCGGACACACAGTGTTGCAAGCACACGTACTGTGGTCTGCCAGTCAGGTAGTCAAGAATCCATGATACCAGGAAAGCATCCACCTGCATCGCTGTCAGCTTCTCCCCCAGCAGAGCAGGGCGGATGGTGTTGAACGCACTGGAGAAATCAAAAAACATGACCCTCACAGTGCTCGCTGGCTTGTCCAGGTGGGCGTAGACACGGTTCAGCAGGTAGACGCTGGCATCCTCAATTCGTAGTTGGGGCTGGTAGGTGAACTGGAAGGGATCTAAATGTGGCCTAACCATAGGCTGGAGCAGCTTCAGAACAAGTCTCTCCAGGGTCTTCATGATGTGGGAGGTCAATGCCACCGGTCTGTAGTCATTGAGGTCGCTGGGGCGCGGCGTCTTCTGCACAGGGTCGAGGCAGGACGTCTTCCACAGCACAGGAACCCTCTGGAGACTCAGGCTGAGGTTGAAGACATGGCGAAGTATTCCACATAGCTGAGGGGCACAGGCTTTGAGCACCCTGGTACTGACATCATCCGGTCCTGCAGCCTTTGATATATATCCTTTGATATTAAGCTCCCAACTATTGGCCTTCTTTTTGCCATGACTCAGTGATGCCTGCAACGTCATTCTGACCAATCTCTAATTGTGCCACAAGTTTGTCCACTCATTCCAAGTGCTACACACATTTAAATACAGCACCTTCAATCCTGCATTGTTTGCCCTTTTGAATTTTATCTCTGTGGTACAATTTAACTCTTTGCTCTGTCTGCAGTTGTACCCAGTCATTGGCTTGTCCTTCCTTACATTCATATTACACCCATCATCTACTTGTAAACCTGCTGGCTCATCCTCAGCTCTATCATCCCGATTCCCACCCCCCTGCCATATTAGCTTAAACCACTCCCGACAGCTCCAGTAAATCTGCCCGCAAGGATATTGGTCTCCCTCAGGTTCAAGTGTAACCCGTCCCTTTTGTACAAGTCACACCTGCCCCAGAAGAGACCCCAGTGATCCAGAAATCTGAATCCCCCCCTCCGCTCCAATTCTTCAGACACACATTTGTCTGCCTCAATCTATTCCTCCTCACTGTCGCATGGCACAGGCAGCAATCCGAGATTACTACCTTTGAGCTCCTGCTTCACAGCTTCCTGGGGGGCAAACTACCATCTGTGTTTGCTTCTCGCACCCACAGAATCACCTGTCTACACCCCTGACTACAGAGTCTCCTAAAGCTACTGCCATCCTCTTCCATTCCCTACCCTTCTGAGCCACAGGGCCAGACTCAGTGTCAGAGGCACGGCCGCTGTTGCTTTCCCCAGGTAGGTCATCCTCCCCACCACCACCAGTGCTCAAAATGGAGTACATATTGTGGTGGGGGATGGCCGCAGGGGTGCTCGCTGTCGTTAATGTGCAGTGAACTCAGTGCAGTGCAAGGCAGCAGAGAAGCCATGACACAGAGGCTCTGTCTACCCACAGATGGGCTGGGCGTAAGAATCAGAATCAGGTTTAATATCACTGGCATATGTTATGAAATTTATTGTCTGTGGTAACAGTACAATGCAATACATGGTAATAGAAAAAATGTGAATGACAGTAAGTACAGAAAACACACAGACACACAGACACACACGCACAGATGCACGCAGACACACGCACACGCACACACGCACACACACACGCGCGCACGCATAGAGACACAGATACACACGCACACACACACATAGACACAGACACACACAGACACACAGACAGACACACACACATACACACAGACACACACAGACACAGACATACAGACACAGAGACACACACACATACACAGACACACACACACGCACACACATGCGCGTGTACACTCGCTTGAGCACACGCATGCAGACACACACACATGCACACACAGAGACACAGACACAAACACACACACAGCACACACACACACACACACACACACACACGCACACACAGACACACAGACACACAGACGCGCGCACACACACACACTTCTTCTTCTCCTTCGTTGTCCATCGAAATCCGATGACGACGTCCACTCCTTTAACGGTGAGATCTTTGATGACTGTACAGTCCTATCCTGAACCCACAAGCTCTATTGCAGGTGGGACATGTATACGTGGTAGTGGAGGCAACCATGGCTGCATTTCTCCTGGCTCTCTTCTGCTGTCTTCTGGTTGTTCTTTCCATTTCCAGGATATGAACCCTGTCCCTACACAGCTGTCGCCAAGTGGTACGGTCAGCAGCAACCTCCTCCAGGCCCTCGGGTCTGATCTTGCACTTCCTTAAAGCATTCTTCATCTGATCCTTATAGCGCTTCTTCGGCCCTCCAGCTGAGCGTCGACCATGATGTAGCTGGCTGTACAACACTCTGCGGGGTAGCCGACATGGGGGCATCCTTATCACGTGGCCCAGCCACTGCAGCTGACGCTGGGTGACCATGGCCTCAATACTTCTGCAGTTGGTCTTTACAAGTATTTCAGTGTGAGGCACCCGCTCACGCCAGGTAATTCCCAGGATATGCTGGAGGCAGCTTATGTGGAAGCACTCCAAGGACTTGATGTGATGGCTGTAGGTTACCCAAGCTTCACAGCTATAAAGGAGGGTGGTGACACAGACCGCTTGGTATACGGAGACCTTTGTGGAGGGACGAAGGCTCCTGTTCTGAAAGACTCAACGCCGAAGTCTCCCAAAGGCAGCTGATGCCTGTTTAATGCGGCTCCGGATGTCGTTGTCAACGCTGCTATCCTCAGAGAGAATGCTCCCAGATATTTGAAAGATGGCACTACTGACAGCTTTTCATCACCAACAGTGAAGGCAGGTAGAGTGGGTGGGACACTGGTACTCCATTGGCAAACCACTTCTGTCTTGGTGGTATTGACAGTCAGCCCCATCCTGCTGTATGCTCTCACCGCCACAGCAAGGACAGTCTGAAGATCCTCCGGAGTATGGGCCACAAGAGCACAGTCGTCTGCATGCTGCAGCTCCAGGACCCACTCTCTACGGAGTTTGGTGGTTGTGTGGAGCCTCCTGATGTCAAAGAGGCTGCCATCTAATCTGACGTCCACTGCCACACTGCTGCTGTCTTCAATCTCGTTGTGGAGAAGCTTGGTAACACACGAGGAAGATGTTAAAGAACACTGGTGCTAGTACACACCCCTGCCTCACCCCTGTGCGTACAAGGAAGGGCTCGGACTCTTGTCCTCCTATGGTCACCCAAGCCGTCATCCCATCGTGGAACTGACGGAGGATGTTAACAAATTTATTGGGACAGACAAACCTGAGGAGGACATCCCATAAGAGCTTTCACAGACACACAGACACACACACACACACACACACACACACACACACACACACACACACACACAGACACACACACACAAACACACACACAAACACACAGACACAGAGACACACACACACACACACACACACAAAGACAAACACACAGACACAGAGACACACACAGATACACACACACACACACACACACACAAACACAGACATAGACACAGAGACACACACACACGCACACACACACACAAACACACACACACAGATACACACACACACAAACACACAGACACAGAGACACACACACACACACACACACACACAAACACACACACAGACACAGAGACACACACACAAACACACAGACACAGAGACACACACACACACACAGACACACACACAAACACACAGACACAGAGACACACACACACACAGACACACACACACACAAACACACACACAGACACAGAGACACACACACAAACACACAGACACAGAGACACACACACACACACACACACAGACACACACACAAACACACACACACACACACAGACACACACACACAGACACACACACACACAAACACACACACAGACACAGAGACACACACACAAACACACAGACACACAGAGACACACACACAAACACACAGACACAGAGACACACAGACACAGAGACACACACACACACACAGACACACACACAAACACACAGACACAGAGACACACACACACACAGAGACACAGAGACACACACACACACAGACACACACACAAACACACAGACAGAGACACACACACACACACACACACAGAGACACACACACACACAGACACACACACAAACACACAGACAGAGACACACACACACACACACACAGAGACACACACAGACACAGAGACACACACACACACACAGACACAGAGACACACACACACACACACACACACACACACACACACACACAGACACACATATATATAAATTAGTTAAGTAAAATAAGTAGTACAAAATTGAAATTAAAAGTCATGAGCTAGTGTACATGTGTTCAATGTCCATTCAGAAATTGGATGGCAGAGGGGAAGAAGCTGTTCCTGAATCACTGAGTGTGTGTCTTCAGGCTCCTGTACCTCCTCTCTGATTGTAGCGATGAGAAGAGGGCATGTCCTGGGTGATGGGGGTCCTTAATGATGGATGCCACATTTTTGAGGCATCGCTCCTTGAAAATCTCCTGGATACTAAGAAGGCTCTTCAGGGTACATCTGTAGAAATTTGTGTGTGATTTTACTGACCACACCAAATCTCCTCAAACTCCTAATGAAGTATGGCCACTGTCTTGCCTTCTCAGTAGCTGCATCCATATGTTGGGTCCAGGTTATATCCTCGGAAATATTGACCCCCTGGAACTTGAAATTGCTCACTCTCTCCACTTCTGATTCCTCTGTGAGGGCTGGTGTGCGTTCCCTCATGTTACTGTGTTTGAACTCTACAGTCAGCTCTTTGGTGTTACTGACATTGAGTGCAAGGTTGGTACTGCGACACCTCTCCATCAGCTGATGTAACTCACTCTTGTGCGTCCTCTCGGACTCAAGGCACAGCTCAGCTTAATGGAACTGAGTGCATTAATCTCGGTGCGGTGCAAGGCAGCAGAGGAGCCCGTCTCGGGATGTTACACAGGGGCTCCGTCTACCCACAGCAGGGTGTAGACAGAGAAAGAGCATCAGCGGTTCTCCCCGGAGTACTGGTCAATATTTACACCCCTTCCTTGCAAGATCATTCAGGAAGGGTTCCAGCACTGTGTGTGTGTGTGTGCGTGTATGTGTGTGTGTGTTGCTGTGGGTTTCCCACATCTGCAGAATCTCTGGTGTCACTAGCCCATTGCTGTCCGTGTGATGTTGCCGTACACAAAATGGCTGCCATGATTCTGAAACCACAGCGTCAGAGACTCATCCATAGACGCTTCATTGGCTGTGACGGCTACAGAAACACAAGTTGCCTCCCTTGACAGTGAAGGAAGTTTAAACTATAGACTAGCCTGACTCGAAGGTTCCTTTGAGATACCGGCCAATGAATACAGAGCAATTAATAAGCGTTTATTACCTGCCTTGATGGATTCTTTAAGGGTTTGAAATGCAGTCTATTCATCCAGGCAGAAGGAGAACCTCTGCCCTTTTTCACTCCTTTCATGTTGGATTGGAATAAAGATAACCTGACACCACAGCAGCCTACATTTTGCGATTACAGCTCTTTATACTTCTAAAAGCAATCAACACCTATTAATTAGTAGTTTTAACTTTCATTCTTTCTTGAGCAAAGTTCCTTTTCATTTGCCATTTTCTTGTTGTTTGAGGAGGGCTGGTGGGGGGGGGGGAAGTGCAGGGAGGGTGGGGTGGATGGGAGAGGCATCAGTTGTGAGTTTCCAGCAGGTCAGAGGTAGGAATGTTTTGTGCTATGCTTAATTGTCCACGGCCCAGAAACCAGGATTAGGAAACTGTGGCTCCGTTCGAGTGCCCTGACCCCGGGCAACTTTCTTGTAGTCGGTCGTAAAGGCAGGAGATGCTGCAGATGCTGGAAATCCAGAGCAACACACACAAAATGCTGGAGTATGGGTCTGGAGGCAGGGCCAGCGTGTTGTGTGTTTCTTGCAGTCAAGCTCCCCTCCTGGCCTAATCTGAATTTGTGAACAAGGCCCTTGTAAAGTCTCAAAGTTCAAAGTATGTACATGTCACCATATACAGTACTCTGCAAAAAGCCTTAGCTACCTATAAACAGCCGGGGTGCCTCAGACCTTTACACGGTACTGTAGAAATTGTGTGTATTGCACTGTGCTGCTGCCGCACAAAAAAGCATGAATTTCATGACATACATGAGTGATGATAAACTGCTTGTGACATGGGTCTCTATTGTGGACTGGGAATGGGAAGGGAGACGGAGAAGGGAAGGGAGAGGGGAGGGAGCAGGAAGCACCAGAGGGACATTCTGTGATGATCAATAAACCAATTGTTTGGAATCAAATGACCTTGCCTGGTGTCTCAGGACTGAGTGTGTCTGCACCCAAAACCACCCCCCACCGCTGGCACCTGTCCCACACCCCTCCCGTGGTGCTCCACCTTGCCATTCCCAACGTCCTTTGCTGCCATCAGATTTACAAACTTGCTCTCCATTCCACATTGACAAATACAGTCCTGTGTAAAAGCCTTTGCACCTGAGCTATATATCTGTTCCTGAGACTTTTGCACAATGCTGCACGACGCTGAGATTCGTTTTCTTGCAGGCATTCACAATGGAACAAAGAAAAGCAATGGAGTCCGTGTAAAACTACAGACAGACAAAGAGTGACGAACAGACAGAGTGCAAAAGGAGAAATTGTGCCGATACAAAAACAATACGGAGAACATGAGTTGCAGAGTCTGTGAAAGGGCGTTCAAGGAGTTCACCGGTTGTGGAATCAGCTCAGAGTCGTGGTGAGTGAAGTTATCCACTTTGGTTCAAGACCCTGATGGTTGAGGAGTAATGGCTATTCCTGAAGTTGGTGAGTGGAACCTGAGGCTCCTCGATGGCAGCAGCAAGAAGAGAGCATCACCTGGGCGGTGGGGGACCTCGATGACGGATGCCGCTTTCTTGTGGCACTGCTTCTCCACTCAATGATTGGAGGGCTTCGCCTGCGATGGGCTGGGCCGTACCTATCACTTTCTGTCAGCTTCTCCATTCTACGGTAGTTCTGGCATTGCCTAGAATGGAAAGTCACTCCTGTCTGATCGTTCTTCTGGGCAGTGTCTTTACAAGATGGGTGACCCTCGTCATCATCAATACTCCTCAGAAATTGTCTGCCTGTTGTCAGTGGTCGCATAACCAGGACTTGTGATCTGCACTGGCTGCTCGTATGACCATCCACCACCTGCTCCCATGGCTTCACGTGACCCTGATCGAGGGGAGTGGGGGGACTAAGCAGGTGCTAATCCTTGCCCAAGGGTGAGCCACAGACTAGCAGAGCGAAGGGGTGGCTTACACCTCCTCTGGTAGACACGTATTGATACACGTGGCAAATAAAGCAAGATTTTGAATATAAACTAATTTAGTCCAGCACTGTGTCGGGGTGACGGAGTGAGCCACAGTCTCTCGAAGTTCAAGTACACATCAAGTGGTGCTTCTTTCGTTTAAAGCCTGAAGAAACATTGATGCCGGATAGTTTGGAGCCTTAGGCTGCATCATGACTTACTCACTTGATCTCCTCTTTTCTCTTAACTGGGCCGAACTGTCTGGTAAATTTATCCCACACACCTAACTCATTCCATTTGTAATGTAATGGCTCCGTCTATCTGAGTAGACAATAGATGCGCCCAGTACCTGGGGCACAGACCTGGGCGATGAGTATGGAGATACTGGGCGGCCCAGACATCAAGATCCCCCTCTCGGCCTCGCGGATGTGGTCCAAAGGAATGTGAAGCAGTACATTTGGCATCAGCTTGGCTGCAGGAGCTGCCGGGAGGTGACGTGAGACGCCATCCAACCACCTTAGGGGCTCCACTCTGGATTTGTGTAGGGTTTACTCCTCAGCCTTCTCTTCTCCCGAAGATACCCACAAGGCAGTGGGGTCCGTAACCCTGGATAGGGGCCCATACCGGGTACTGTCAGCTGGAGCCAGCTGAGCCCGGGACTCGTGTAGGGCAGGGTCGTCAGGCCCTGTAGTAGTGACATATGGGAGAAGATGGCGATGCGACGACAGCGCGCGCGTCCTCTCCGATGATGAATATCTGTTATCTGCCAAGTAGGGGACCGTGCACAATCCTGATTTGATGGAGACAGACGTGAGTGCATTGAGGAACATCTGGAAAACTTCTGAAATGTCTGCTTTGCTACCGATGCTACTGTGTGGTAACTGGAATCTCTGGAGCTGAAGGCCTCGAAATCCTCGGCTTTGCGTGTTTCAGCAGCTGGGGAGAGGTTGAAGGCGCTCGGCAGAGGATGGCGCTCGGGAGGCTGTATCAGGGAGGCTGCTCGGAAACTCGGAGTTTTCGGACGGATGGACTCAGTGTCGGCTGTGGTCGGCTGCTTCCAAGGTATCGGCAAGTTGACGGTGCCTGGAGGTTTATGGCAGGGTGTTTCTCCCTTTTGCCGCCTGCTATCGGGGACTCGGGAGTCGATCGACTCGGGACTTTGAGACTTTTTTTACTGTGCCTATGGACTGTTCTTCATCAAATTATGGTATTGCTTTGCACTGCTGTAACTATATGTTATAATTATGTGGTTCTGTCAGAGTTAGTCTTTGGTTTGTCCTGTTTTCCGTGACATCACTCCGGAGAAACATTGTATCATTTCTTAATGCATGTATGCTTTTCTAAATGACAATAAAAGAGGACTGAGTGTTCTCATAATCTAAAAAAAAATGGAGCCCCTACCCACTACCTTATATTCCATTTGAAAGCCACAATTATTTCACTGTAATTATGTTAAAATAAAGATCATTAAAGATTAAACACATGCTTATCGAAGATTTTCTTGAATTCCCTAATTAATCAGCCTCTACCATCACGGTTCCACGCATCCACCACTCTCCGTGTGAAAAAACGTGCTTCTGACTTTCCCCCCGTACGTTCCTCCTGTCACCTCAGTGTGCCCCCTCGTATGAGCCATTTCTGCCCTGGGAAAGGCAGCATCTATGGAAATGAATAACAGTTGATGTTTCGGGCCGAGATACCCTTTCTCAGGTCTGGGAAGGAAGGGGGAAATCACCAGATTTAAAAGGTGAGGGGAGGGGAAGGAGGCTAGCTGGAAGGTGATGGGTGAAGCCAGGTGGGTGGGAAAGGTAAAGGGCTGGAGAGAAAGGAATGTGATAGGAGAGGAGAGTGGACCAGAGGAGAAAGGGAGGTGGGAGGGGACCCAGCGAGAAGTTATAGGCAGGTGATAAGAGGGAAAAGGTCAGAGTAATGAACAGAGGAAGGGAGTGATGCAATTTGTTTACCAGAAGGAGAAATTGATATTCATGCCATCGTCAATATCCCACTCACCAACTCATTCCATTGGATAGTGACAATTATTTCATTATAATTAAGATTCTAATTTCATTAAAGTAACGATCATATGTACATCAAAACCTGCAGTGAAATGCATGAACGACCAGCACAATTCCAGCAGCAACATAAATGGCCCACAACTCACTAACCCTAACCTGTACGTCTCTGGAACGTGGGTTCAAACTGGAGGAAACCCACACAAACATGGGGAGAACCTTAGAGATGTAATCAAAGTTCAAAGTAAGTTTAATATCAAAGTACATACTCATCACCATATACAACCCAGAGATTCATTTTCTTGTGTCCATACTCAATAAATCTATAATAAAATTATAACCATAATAAAATCAATGAAAGATTGCACCAACTTGAGCCATCAACCTGGGTGGAAATGATAACAAATATTGCAAATACAAAAAGGAAGAATAATAAAAATAAATAAATAAGCAATAAATATCAAGAACGTGTAATGAAGAGTCCATAAAAATAAGTCCATAGATTGTAGGAACATCTCCAAGATAGGCAAATGAAATTACCTCTTTTAGTTCAAAAGCCTGATGGTTGAGGGTGTGAGACATGAGACTCCTGGATCTTCTTCCTGATGGCAGCAGTGGGAAGGGAGCATGTCCTGGGTGGTGGGGGTCCCTGATGATGGATACTGCTTTCCTGTGACAACTCTCCATGTAGATGTGCTCAATAGTGGGACGGGCTTTACCTGTGATGGACTGGGCTGTATCCACTAATTTTGTGGGGTTTTCAGTTCAAGGACACTGGTGTTTCCATACCAACCTGTGATGCAGTCAGTCAATACACTCTCCACTACACATCTATAGAAGCTTGTCAAAGTTTTAGATGTCATGATGGATCTTCACAAACTCCTGAGGAAGTAGAGGTGCTTCTGTGCTTTCTTCATATTGGCATTTACGTGCTGGGCCCGGGACAGGTCCTCTGAAATAAAAACACTAAGGGATTTAAAGTTGCTAAACCTCTCCACCTCTGATCTTCCGATGAGGACCGACTCATGGACTTCTGATTTCCTCCTCCTGAAGTCAACGTGTGTGCAGCCCTCTGGTGAAAAATGATATCGTATCTGTTAAATAGGGGCCGTGGACAATTCTGATTTGATGGAGACGGATGTGAAAGCACAGAGGAACATCTGGAGAAATTTCTGAAACGCCAGTTCGCTGCTGTTGTTACTGTGCGGTCGGGAATCTTCCAGAGGGAAGACCTCAAAGTCCCCGGCTTTGCGGGCTGTTGGTGATCAAGATTGAGGTCGAATCGTTCGGACAGAGATGGCGCTCAGTACTCGGTGTTGGAGAACTGATCGGAGGCTCGAAGTTTTTGGACAACTCAGAGTCAGACTGTGGTCAGCATGGCAGGGAGAGTTTTTCTTCCTTCTCCTGTCTGCGTGAGATGTGGGACATTTGAGAGACTTTGAACTTTTTACTGTGCTCATGGACTTCTTCATCAAGATATGGTATTGTTGCACTGTTGTAACTATATGTGGTTTTGTTAGTTTTTTCAGTCTTGGTCTGTCCTGTGTTTCTGTGATATCACACCGGAGGAAATATTGTATCATTTCTTAATGCATGCATTACTGATTGACAATAAAAGAGGACTGTGCGTCCTCATAATCTAATCAGCTCCTTAATCTTGCTGACATTGTGTTAGAGTTTTGTGGCATCACTCAGCCAGATTTTCAATCTCCTTCCTCGATGCTGATTAATCAACACCTTTGATTTGGCCAACAGTGGTGTCATCAGCAAACTTGAATACTTCACTGAAGCTGTGCTCAGCCAAACAGTCATAGGTGTAACGTGAGTAGAGCAGGGGGCTAAACACACAGCCTTGTGGTGCACCTGGGCTGATGGGGATTCTGGAGAAGATGTTGTTGCCAATCTGAACTGACCGGGGTCTGCAAGTGAGGAAATCAAAGGTCCAATTGCACAAGGAGTTGTCGAGGCCAGGGTTTTGAAGCTTATTGATTAGCTTTGAGGGGCCGATTGTATTGACTGCCAAGCTGTTGTCAGTGAAGAGCTTCCTGGTGCATGCATCTTTGCTGTCCGGATGTTCCAGGATTGAGTGAAGACCCAGTGAAACAGCATCTGCCGTGGACTTGCTGCTCTGGTAGGCAAATTGGAGCGGATCTGAGTCACTACTCAGACAGGAGTTGATATGTTTCATCACCAACCTCTCAATACACTTCATCACCATGGATGTAAGTGGTACTGGGCAGTAGTCAGACAAACTCCTTACAGAATCCTGACTGGTGCTGTAAATCTTTGCCACGGACTGTGCTTTGTTGTTTCATTATCGTCCACACAAGTCCTGCTGTCTGTAAGGAGTTTTTCAAGTTCTCCTCCTGGCCTCGTGGGTTTCCTCTGGGTGCTCCAGTTTCCTCCCATATTCCAAAGATGTACCGATTAGTAAGTTAACTGTTCATTGTAACTTCTCATGTGATTGGTGGTGGTTGTCTGTCGTGTCTGACGATGACAGGGAGAGTTTTTATAATGGAAAAGCCATTGGGGCAGTTCCACTCCCTCGACCTCAGAAGTCCGAGTTCAGTGGTATAAACAACTGTCACACACTGGGGTGTCCATGATATCTTCCGCGCTTTGTTATGCCTTTCGCTCTCCACAGAGTGTTGCAGAACGGCCTTCCTGGCTGCTGGCTATCACTGTAGATCTCATCTGCCCAGTCTGCCAGAGCTGACTTCTCATGCTAGGACAGGCCTGTCCCTACCTCACTGAGAGATGAGGATGCCGGCCACCCTTTGCTGGTTCAGCCCACCTGTCGAAGTGATGTACCGGGGTGTGGCCAGTGTCACATGCAAACAGCTACTTGGAGTCCCGGGTGAGAGCTGAGTGCCCGGTGGGGACGAAAGGAGTCCCAGAATGGACACGACAAGCCCCTTCACCCTGGACACCCCATGTACCCCACTCCAAGGGTTAAATAGGTGGATTGGCTTGTTGGGTGGGAAGGACCTGTTTTGTGCTGTACCTCTAAATAAATAAATGATGTTCCCTTCCTG